>NC_133478.1:16640678-16678555 GCF_025370935.1 Choristoneura fumiferana
AACTCAAGCCAAGTATGAAATAACTCTTAACAGCGCAAACTCGATCTCTCATCTAATTCATATTTAGCTCGTTAAGCTGCCAAGTTGTTTTAGCGGAGGAAAAAAAGAAGTCATGCTTTTAGCGATTTATTAAAACTTATCTTTACTCGTGGCTTCGGATGCGTAAACCGTTGCATTCTGTTTGATTTAAAATTCCAGGATTTTACTAAATCTCCTTCAGAGTTCTCAAAAATTAGATGACAAAAAGTACTTGTTGGATACCTAAGATGTGGTATATGAGATTTGTCTCGTGGAATATCGGATAAAATATCGATGCTTGTGACGGTGCGTGTAAATAAAAAGTATACCAAGAAGTGACGTCACATGGAACTTATACGAGCTACTTTATATTTTTAGTTTAATGCACACGAAAAAAAATACGAGTCCGATATTTTCAGATAATCTAGTACAGATAATTACATTGCTGCTTTACTAGACTGATTTTTAGGGTTACCAGAACGAAGTTTGCTTACATTGCTACTGCCAAGCCCCGCTAGTTACTCCACCCCTCAATTGAATATATCTCAAATTCAAGACCACCATTTACATCGCGTCTAAGCCAGATTATGTTAATGAAGAGCTACTCTGACGTCTGTCTGCGACATGGCCTTGTTATATTATCCAGGTCATCTGTATTCTATTCTATTACTAAGTTTAATACTATCTAGTTTCAATTTGACAGGAATCTTAGGCACTTAATGGTAAACTCAACTATGTCATAGTGCTCGAGTCAACATAGAATTACGTTAGTAGTATAGGTATTTAATTTAATACTAGCTTAAACCCGCAATTTTGCCCGCGTTTAAAATATCATCATAAGAGATTGCAACAATCTTAAAAAACGCATGAAAAATAATACGTAACGATAACTTTTTTAAATCACTAAGTTCACTTGGACAACGCCAATCGATTGATTTTCGATTGTTTTTATAAGTACAACGTATAAATTTTGATTTCCGTTAACTTTCCGGAACTTGAACAGGTCAAATGAAGTTATTTTTCGAAGACACTAGTGATCTAACTCTCACTGCTTGAAAAAAGATCAAGAATTAAGGTAATTAATTATGCGCAAAGTACAACAGTGTAGAACTTCTTAATTTATGACGTTTTTATAAATTTCGGAACTAAAGTGTTTCTAATTCACCCGATACGACATTGAATGAACTTTCTGATGACACTTCTGACTGTCAGAAGTTTTCACAGCATTAAGATAGATGCTCATCAATATTTTACTCCTTTATTAATAAAATCAAATATTGTCGTTTAGAAGCGAAGCGTTTAGGTATCTGATAAAGTTTTGATTTAGGGAGCTTTTCAATTCTACATTATGGATTGGAAAATATTATCCAATTGATGCCAAGCTCATAGTCTTACAGTGAAATGGGGAAAAATGCTAAACCATGATATCTTCTATATAGGTACTTGGGGGGGACTAGGCTTGTATACGCTGGCAGGTGGTAAATCTGACTACCTGGCTGGTTAGTTGACTTTATTATGTTATAATAGTAGTGTATGTATATATGTAATACTTTATTGTACATAAAACACCAAATAATACAAAAAGAAAACAACAAAACAAAGAGTACAAATGCGGAACTTATCCCTAAAGGGATCTTTTAAGCTAACTAAAACAGGAACGGATAGTATTTTTATATGTGTGATTCTAAAATTAAATTTTTAAAGAGATTGTCAGCGGTAAACGTGCTGGAGCGGAGATTGCTCCCGACAGCCGGAGGGGCTGGATCTATCTTTGTAAAGTATTATTATAACAGAAGAATAATAAATAACATACTAAGGAAATATCCTTTTTTTATTTGAAAGAAAGAAAGAAAGAAAACATTTATTCCTGACATTACATGACGTGAAGTGACAAGGATAAGAATAATAATAATAATAATAAAAACAGAAATAGAATTCGCGCTGTCATCATTCATCCACCATTATTTGAATAAGTTTAAAGCCACGCGCGTAGATTCCATACTTAGCTAGTCTCCACAGTACCTACTGAAACTCGTAAGTCCGCATTTGCTTTAAATTAACACTTTATCTACTACCACATAGGGTTAAATTTATGAATTCTCAACTGTAACAAAAGAGAAGGCGGAAATTAACAATTGACATCATGACATTATGTTATAGGGAATAATTAATTTATTCGATTGAGAACAATTGTGGGTCTGTAGTTACTTAATAGAAGGATCGTAGATGAATGTGTTTAGGGTAGCACAGTGTGCCATTTACAGAACTAAGTCATTAATAAAGCTTTGCAAGATATATGTATGTAGTGAGAAAAGATATTTCAATCTTTCAGTTGAAGAACTTAATGAACTTACTGAATACATAAATTAATATCATGGGACACTGGACATCAATTGACCTAGTACCAAACTAAGCAAAGCTTGTACTATGGGTATGTACTAGGCAACGGATTAACATACTTATATAGATAAATGCATACTAAAATACATATAAACATCCAAGATCTGAGAACAAACATTCGTGTTATACAAATTCTGTCCCGGGCAGGAATCGAACCCGGGACCTCAAGCTTCGTAGTTAGGTTCTCTAACCATTTGGCCATCCGGTCGTCAAGAAATTAGGCTTTACTTTGCGGAAGTCTATATCATTGAACTGTAATAGTAGATTGATAAACAAGGGTTGTAATTGATCATTTACACTCGAGTTGAATACTCTACTTTTCATCACAAATGCGAGGAAATAAACAAACCGTTGTAAATGTATATACGTATATACGCAATTTGTCGCGCCAAACCGTCTTTTTTTTTTCTCGCGCTCTTTGCTTTGGCACATTCAGCCAGCACTAGCCAGCAGCATTATGCCAGCATGGAGGTTTGGAGGTAAGTATTACGCATTAAAATCTCCTTGTTTACCAGTTCGTGAATACAAAGGAGCACCATTCGATTTTTAAATTTACTTACATCCCTAAAGGTGTAAATCGAATTTACAACACGGATTTTAAGTTAAATGCATCCTACTTTCAGAGCTTAAGTGATGAAAACAATTTTATTGCTTCGCTGCTCATGCTCACCTGCGACCTCACATGCTCTTCCACCTCCACACTATAAGAACACACACATAAATCACATAAACTGAATTGTTACTACCACCACCACACTACGTTTCGAACTTAACCAGAGTTCATCGTCAGAGCAACACAACCGCAACGTTAACGTTAGTGAATCATCATAGCATGGTGAACGGTTGTTTAGACGTAGTTGAGCAAAATAATTGTTTAAAGTTTATTTTTGTCTATATTCAACGCAGAAGTTTTATTTGTTTGTTTGTTTATACTATTTATTATACAAAAAGGAAACAAAAATGTTGCAAAAAAGTGCTTAGTACAAAGGCGGACTTATCCCTGAAGGGATCTCTGCCAGTCAACGTTTGAGTGGTAGAGAAGAGCAATCAAAAAATTAGGATTGACAAATGGATTGCTCCATTTGTCGATCCTTTGAATAAATATGTGGTGTGTATGTTGAAGTTCGAAATTTTCTATGGATTTTCTTTGGATTAGACAGTGTCTATAAAAATTATCAACGTTACATAGTTACTAACATCTATTGCCAGTAAAATTGACTTTACCATATCGCTGAACGTGATGGACGCGGCTTACCTGAAAAAAAAAAGTTTTATATTACACAAAAATCCTTACATGAAGCCAAAGTTTTAGTTAAAGTAAGGAAAGGTATTGTCCTCCTCATAAGGATATTTCCTAGTGAGTTATCAAGAAGATTCGCTACTAATCCTCGAGTGACGAACATTTATATCTCAAAAATTCTCATATTCATTCTTGCTGTGCTTAATAGACTTATTTATGTATCTAAGTCAAGGCATTTATGTAGACATTTAATTTTATTCTTGCACTCTCACACTAGATAATATTTTCACTAAATATAAAAACTTAAGTCTTTATTAAATGCAAATTATCTACAAATTAATTTAAACCGTATTAAAGTAGTAATTTTCTAAATCATCTTGGTCTAAAAATACTTCTTTATTAATTGTTAATAATCATAAACCTATTGTTACTTTATTAAGGAAAATGAACACCTATTTACGCAAATACATTTTAGTATAATTATATTGCGGCTTCGTAACCATTTTCTTCGAAGGCTTAAAAACAACAAGTCTTTCTTGATTAACATAAAATGAAGGAAACTTTGAACAACGGTTGAATGAGTGCGACACCATAGAGAACGACAGAAAATACTAAACCCTTGTTTGACCATACATTGATTAAATTAATTTGACGGATAAATGTGATGCCATCTTTATTTGCTTTGTTCGAATAGACGGAGGCGGCATCACATTTATCCGTCAGTTAAAATGAATCAATGTGTAGTAAAAAAAGTTGAGTCTCGCTTTCACTTTCGCACACACAATTTGATTGTTTGCTGTATGTCAAGTGAATAAACCCTTTCTTTCATGCTCATAACATCAAAATGATGGCACATTTGGCTCAGTTAGCCCGACTTCTATATGTAAAAAAATAGCCGAACAAACAGAATCACGTACCAATGTGAAACCTTTGTGCACTACCGTCATGTTGACATCCCAGACTTTTGTCAAGGAAGTCATAGTGAAATTGATTATTACATGCTTAAATCAGTTTGTTCGATTGTATGTAAAAAAAACAAATATCTATCGTTATACATACGTATGCTTCTTGTTAATGAAAACTTTTAACAGAAATGCTAGTCCAAAACGGTCTAAAACGCAATATATTGAGTGCTTTATCATATCCGACATTCTTAAGCAGTGATTGTATATTTCGAACTGTAACAAACAGATATTTGAAACTATACCTATTACTAACTGTATTCCACGAATACAAACATCGCATGGTTCTCACTCAAAATGGAATGTATTAATTATCCAAGTAACATTTCCAAAATAACACCATTGTTTCAGAACTAATCAAAACTACGGAATACCGAGCTATATTTCTTATGAAATTTTCGAACAAAGCGTGCTCTGACGTTTAATTTCCTATGCCCTTTACAAATTAAGGTATCAAAGGGAATGGATTGTGCAAAATTCATTAATGACCAATAAACAATATCTTTTCGAGCCTTTGGCCGTTAAATGGGTTTATTGAACGCCCACGTAACCCTTTTGCGGGGGCTAATCGAGTTAAAAGTTGTTAAAAAATAATTAGCGTTATCGCTTGCCATCTTATGCCGTTTCAGCATGAAATCAATTTATATATGTGTGTGTGTGTGTGTGTGTGTGTGTGTAATTATATAGAATTAAATGTGTATAAATAAAGCAGGATCAATAATTGAGGCACAGGAAATGCATTATTTTCTTAAAAATAATTATTTTTTAGTATAGTGTAGTGTTTTTTTGATGTATGGATCCGAGACGAGGAGATTCAGTATTGTCCTTATAAATAGGCTCAGAGTTGCTCAGCGAGCTATGGAGAGAGCTATGCTCGGGGTTTCAATACGGGATCGAATCAGAAGTGAGGAGATACGTAGAAGAACGAAAGTCACCGATATAGCCAAGCGAATTAAATTCGTTGAAGTCGTAATGGGCAGGCCATATGGCACGGAGAACAGATGGTCGTTGGGGCCGAAAAGTTCTCAAATGAAGAGCTCGGATCAGCAAGCGCAGCGTTAGGACGTCCACCAACGAGATGGACGTATGACTTTGTTAAAGCCGCGGGTTCATGGTGGATGCAAGCCGCTGCCAACCGAAGCAACTGGAGGTGTAATGAGGGGCTATGTCCATGTCCAACAGTGGACGTCCTACGGTTGAGATGATGATAATGAATGTTTTATTGAAGTAATAATTGAGACAATTTTTGAAACAAGTATTTCCTGTTGGATAACGTTAGTTTAACGTCGGCTGAATCTTAATTTATTATCACGTGAAATCCTTTTACCAGTTTCAAAACCTATTGAATAAAATAATGTCGGAAAGGTCACGGGATCAATCAAAATGTCCCCACTTAAGTGTCGGGTACAGATTGTGTGCTAATTTCTAGACCGTTGGCCTAGAATCCATCATTCTGTGACAAACTATAGTTGAATCAACGACCTCTTTGTTACTCCTACGTGGTGAAAAAGAGGTCAATGCTTATTAGCTCGAGAAGATTCTTTTTGATACTTTCAGCTAAAGTAAGAAAGGATTATGATTTAAGCAGTGTATGTGTGTGTATACAGAAAGCTGTACTCAGGATTTCTCTACGGGATCGAATAAGAAATGGACATATAGGTACGTAGAACAATGAGCGTCACCGATATAGCCAAGAGAGTTAGCTCGTTAAAATGGGAATGGACAGACTATATAGTACGGGGAAAATAATAATATGGCTGTTGGGGGTCGAAAACTTCTCGAATAAAGCCCGTTCATCAACGAGATGGATGGATGACCTGGTTAAAGCCGCGGGTTAACTGTGGATACAGGGCGCTTCCAACCGAAGCAACTGGAGGTCTATGGGGGAGGCCTATCTCCAGCAGTGGAACAGAAAAAAGCTTCATAACTACTCGTAGAACAAGCAAATATTTTCTGTCATACTCTATAGTCGTGTACGAGTTCAATGTGACTGTTTGTATACTACTTCCAACTGATGCAACTGGAGATGTGTTAGCATAAACTGATGAAAATACTCTCATTTATATAAAAGCAACGCTTATTTAAAACCAAAAAACTTCATTTCGTCTTCATTGCACTCCGCACTATGCGTTTATTTCCATAGTAAAAAAAACTTCGAAACGTATAGGTACAAAAACCGTTTCAAACTGAATCCTGATGGTAAATGATTCAGTTCTGATTCGCCGTCAGCGGCAGGGCCGTGATGGATGGATCTATTCATAATGTTATTAGTTAGAGTGAGTTGCTTAAGATGTGGATGTTGATAGGCGGAGCGGTTTTCAGAATTATTAATTCATTTATCGCAGTATATGGGTTCAAGATGTTACATATATGAATACAGGTCCAGCATAACCCTGTTTGGTAGAGTACGGCAGCATTAACGAAATTTAACGAAATTGACGATTATTTTAGATGTCCTGTATATAGTAAATAACCTAGAGACTGTAATAGAACCTTCTACCACATTAACAAAATTTTATCCACGAAAAACATACAGAAAAAAAGCTCAAATAATGAACACCAGAAAGCGGAACTCTTATGATAGGTAATTAACTATTTAAACGAACTACGTCCGGGTATCCATGGCTGGTGATAGACTATCATAACTTGAAAGGTTTTAACGAAGAAGTTTAAGGTCAAGATCAACGTACGACCAACGTCAATATAACAACTACCTACTTACTGCGAGCGGTTGGGTCAAGTTATGATTTTATTGCCAAGCACAGAAAGGAATTTACGGACAAGTTTGATTTAGATCGTGGCCCTCCTACATTCAAACGTTTCAATGCCGGGTATAGCTTTCTTAACAACACTGTACATAATGTTAATGTAGTGCTATTGCTACCTATAATTATTGTATGATCTTTTTACTTTATTGATGTACGACGAATGCAAACTTTCATTACATCGAAACGAACAACACTAATTTACCTTACTTCTCCCATGAAACCGTGCGCCTTACGTTTTACGCCTGTGCGATCCAAATTTGTGCAGAGTCTTCACCTCTTGCATATCAAGCAACATATTATTATATTATATTTTACGCAGGCCCAACTCCTGGCTACATAACAACTTTCCTCAATACTGCAGTTATTAAAAAATCATATTCATTTTAAACCCGCCAATTTCTGAAGGATTGGCTCCATCCTTACAAAAGAATCAATTCGCCTATTCACTTTATTCCAGTTGATCGTCAATGACTTATTAGTTTTTATTAGTCTTGTTATTTTGTGATTTATTGTATCCTATTGATGTGTCTTTATTGTTCTACGTTACTTTTATTATAAATGTTCTTTCATCTTGTTTTATCCGTCGTCTTTTGTTCATATTTGAACATCGAAGACGAACAGTTAATTGAAAAATATTTTGACTTATAAGGAAAGATGACCAATGAGGGCTATCGTTTTTTGTCTCACTAGATGGCGCACTGTAGCGTGAGGTTTTTAAGTATGGCTTTCAAAGTCTGTTATTACGGGCGTGAAAACAAAGTTTAGATTAAAATCATATTTAATACACCTTAAAACCGTGCCATAAAAATATCGAGCATGCCACAGTGTTGCATAGTCCCCGTTTTGTTCGGAAAAAAGGGAGGACAAAGGTTTCCGAAAGACAAAACTGTCTCAAAATACAGACATTCATTGCCCCAGAACACATATTTGCTATAATTAATTTCAGATATTGCAAAATATTCACAAATTTATTCTAATTATAAATAAATCCGCGTAGCTCACCCAAAAACTATGAGATTTGACATTTCGGAGACCTCACGCTACACTAGCGCCTCTAGTGGCGAATTCATACGCGATAGCCCTCATTGTCCAACGCCGATTTGATTTACTTTGATATCTCAATTTATTGTCAGAAATGATTATCCTCTCAAGCACTGACAAGTGCCTAAAACCTCTAACTTCTGTTGTAGAGTTTTTTTTTTTCAAGAAAATTACTAGGTAATAACTTACTGGTATTAATTAATATATGGGAAAATAATGAGTTTTGTCATATCGGCTCAAAATTATATTTTCCCTAAAAAAAGCACCCTTCAAAGTACTATTCTTCATCATTCAAGACACACTTTAAATATTTTATTTGTTTTCTGTCATGGAAAATTAACGTTCCGTACTTAATCTCTTTTACCTTTATCACACTGTGTAATAATATTAGTATTTCACTAGTTTTTGCCCGCAGCTTCGCCCGCGTAGAATTTGGTTATCACGCGCTTTTCCCTCAGAAATTGCGCATTTTCCGGGATGAAAAGTAGCCTATGTCACTCTCTGACCCATAACCTATATCTACGACAAAAATCACGTCAAAACGGAGCGACGGATCGGGAAAGACAAACATACAAACACACACACATTTATAATATTAGTATGGAAAGATACCTACATGTTTGTTCTACATTCTCGGTACATGGATCCAACTCGCACTTGGCTACTTAACAAGGTAGGTTTATTTTTAACTAGCCGTTACCCGTGACTCCGTCGGCGTAGATTTCGGTTGTCGCGTTCCCACCGGAACTATGCAATTTTCTGGTATAAATACTGTCCTTCTCCGGGACTCAAACTATCTGTAAGTATACCGAATTTAATTTTATGATGAAGTAACAAACAAACAAATAGACTTACAAACTTTCGCGTTCATAATATTAAGTGGGATTTAGTAGAAGAGAAGACGAAAGAATAATAGCCGTTCTAAAATTTAGATTATTTTTTACTCTGCGTGTTATTTAAAAAAATATTTAATGGAATAGTACCTACCTATCTACTTTTTTGATAAGTACAGTCATTAAGTTTATTTTAAAGACAAAAATGATGACAATAATGTCAACGATTCCAAAACAAAGTTATTACAAAATATTTGTTATTCAAAAAGCACTTCAATACTCGTCCCGGAAACTTGGTTTAAAACAGGTCTTTTTGCTGTAACGATCGACACTTAGCGAATTGTTGAGTTTTAATGTACTTAAAATCTACTTACCGTTAATCCAGGCTGTCCATTAAGAAGTTTTGGATCGTTTTAATGTCTGATTTGCTGTTTCGAGGTTTGATGTACAGGTTAATAGTAGAACTTAATGAGGTTAAAGATCTCTAGCCAGTAGCCATTACACCGTATCATATCATTACCGTCATACTCGTAGCAACGTGTCGGGAAAAGAAAAATCTTCGTATTGAAAAGTTGGCGGCAGTCCTACGCTGCGCTTGCCGTTACGCGGTCTCCACTCGAGAACCTTTCGGCCCCAGCGACCATCTGGTCTCCCCATTGCAACTTCAACGAGCTAATTCGCTTGGCTATGTCGGTGACCCTTGTTCTCCTACGTATCTCCTCATTTCTGATTCGATCACGTAGAGAAACCCCAAGCATAGCTCTCTCCATAGCTCGCTGAGCAATTCTGAGCCTATTTATAAGACCTATAATGAAGCACTACGTCTTGGGTCCATATGTCATCACTGGCAACACACATTGGTTAAAGACTTTCGTCTTAAGACACTAAGGGATTTTGGACGAAAAGATATTGCGGAGTTTCCCGAACGCTGCCCTCCTTTGACCTCCTTCTCGAAGTTGGACCTACCTAACGAGATGACGAGATGGACGGATGACCTGGTTAAAGTCGCGAGTTCACAGTGGATGCAAGCCGCTTCCAACCGAGGCACCTGGAGGTCTATGGGGGAGGCCATGTCCAACAGTGGACGTCCTATGGCTGATATGATGATGATGATGATGATGATTGAAAAGTAGAAGCCCACTAGCACGTTTCCTAACCAATCGTCGCCGACGCGTGTCATGTATGCGCTTTACATTCCGCTCCTGACACGATCCTACTACGATCATGGCATAATGGTGTAGGTTGGTTAAATGTACGCAAAATCGATTGAAATGACGTATGGCGATTACGACAACCTCTGCACTTCAATAAAATTTCTCGCAATTCGCAAACTCTGAACATAATAAGTACATTACAAAAATGTATAACAAAAAATTGAACCTACTACCACAAACCATGAAAATATTTTTCTACCAGTCTGAAGTCAGACGGTGCCTCAGCACGAGCCAGCAGGAGTGATTGAAGCCCAATATAAAGTGCGTAGGTGAGGTAGATGACTATAGGTCCACTCCTGCTGGCTCGTGCTGAGGCACCGACCGACTTCAGACTGGTAGAAAATTGTTTTCATGGTTTTTTGTAGTCGGTTCATCTTTTTGTTATAATTTTTTTTTTCACCGTTTTTAGTGTAAATAATCTAAGATACAATACTTTCATGTCAATTGCTCGTCACCTTTTACAAAAGGTTGCTTTTTCCGATACATAGACTTTCTTTATTGAGGAGTACTGGTGCTTCATCACCCATTTCATTTCACCATATGCATTACGAGGAGCATAAATTGCTTAACAATTGTGTTAAGCGATTGAAAGTCAACCCGTGAAATACTTGTTATTTAGTAGTAACTTCAATAGTCAACTGTGGTCTTCATCATCAGTTCTTCTTCACCAAATGATGATTTTCAAGAACAAATGCACGAGTTACTACTGAATATATCAAATTTACCATAGGTGTCTCTACAACATTTGAAGAGTCCCCTCGATTTCCTTAGGATCCAATCATCAGATCCAAATTTGGTGCTTATGGGACCTAATTGAAAGCATTTCTAGACGATTGCAAAAAAATTCAAATCGGTTCATAAACAACGGAGTTCTGAGGTAACAAACATAAAAAAAATATAACGGAATAGATAACCTCCTTTTTTTGAAGTCAGTTAAAAACTAAAATTGGATGATGTTTTGCAATACTGAGTCAACCCACTGTCATTTTGAAAGACAATGAAAACTGTAAAAATTAATTTCTAAGGGTTGACATTGCATTGCAGAATTAATCAGGGTTAACACACTATTGCAAAATAGTTAAAACCCAGCAAAGTACGTACTAACATGCGGTAAGTTTTTTTTTATGTATCCTGTATTATGTCCCAATGCTGGGCAAAGGCCTCCCCTTTTCTTCGCCACTCTTCCCTGCCCTAGGCATGCACCTGCCAATCGAGCTGAAAAGCGCTCAGGTCGTCCCGCCATCTCCTCTTGGGTCTGCCTCTGCTCCTATGCCCATCCCTCGGATCCCATTCGGTTACGATTCGTGCCCATCGGTCCGGGTGCATGCGGCAGACATGTCCGGCCCAGTCCCACTTCAGATTGGCGGTCTTGACACCCACGAGACTTTGATACGAGTTTTAGAGCGCAGTATCGTGTTTCTGATTCGATCAGTTCTTCGAACACCCAGAATACTGCACTCCATTGCTCGTTGCCAAACCTTGAGCCTGGACTTTTGAGCTTCAGTCAATGACCAAGTCTGTGCGCCGTAGGTTAAAATGAGAAGAATACACATATCGACGAGTTTGCGCTTAAGTGACACAGGAAGGTTGCCCTTCATTAGCGTCTTCATGGTCCAGAAGCTCTTCCAGGCATTATCGATACGCCTATCCATTTCTCTTGACTGCCTGTTCTCGAAGGATGCTATCTGACCCAAGTAGATATACTCGTCAACGTACTGAATATCTTGCCCATCTACCGTAACTCTACGTTTCACGCTGTTGGTCATTACCTGTGTCTTCGCTCTGTTCATTGTGAGTCCAACCTCAAGGCTCGCCGTGCTCAGATCTTGGAGCATTTGCTGTAGCTGTTGTGGTGTGGTGTGGTGTGTTACATATTAAGTTTTGATAGACTATTACATCACTGTTCTTTAACTTTACTTTAGATATGGTAATATTTTTAAATTCTTTAAACTTTGTTACTTATGTTTTGATAGACTTTTTTTTCGATTTTTTCCTGCTAACATTTTAGCTCGTGGAGGGGACACTGGCTGTAACGAAAATTAATACTTTAAAACGCAAGACTTTGTAAACGGATCGCTGAATCGAAAAATTGTTCTGGAATATCTAAAATGTTTTTAAAGACCTACCCAACGATATTCCATACTATGACTTTAAAGGAAAGAAAAAAATCATCAATAAGGAATAATACAAGAGGAGTTCAAACACAATAGACTATACAAACAAGGTATACTAAACAATAAAAAAAAAAGTTTTGTGCCACATCGAAGTCACACAACAATGTAACATCCTGTTATTGTCAATTTTATGCATATGTATAAACAAAATTGATTTTCAAATACAAATAAGGCAAACAAAAAATGATACAACCAAAGTCCATATTTCCCTTTGTATCTTAAAGCATTTCTAACAAAGCATTTAAGCTTCTAAAATACACATTAAAATAAAATACGTTTTAATTATCCTATAAGCATTTGAGATACGTTTATTTACTTCAAAGAATTCGTCGTTTTGGAATAAAATTCATAATCGGATTTTAGAAACTTATCGAAATCGAGCCAAAGTACAAACGTGGCTCTTGCGATCTTGGTCTAATTACGGAGTATAATGCTATTCCGTTTGCCAGTCCAGCACGGCACAAGCGATGCTTTGTCGATGTTTGTGTCTCTATCCAACGAGGCTGTAATAAAGAGATGCACAAACAAACGTGGCTTAGTGCTCTAGCTTTATTAGGCATTCAGGTGTGGCTATTTGTAAGCCGGGAGATGCCAAGTATGGCTTAAGTTATTATTCAGTAGGTTGCATTCGTGGACATTTACAAGCCTACTAGCTGAGCTTCCCATGGGAATTTCCAGTCTACATTCACGGTTTTATGTTAGATTTAAATGTTCATTATCATCATCATCATCATCAGCCGTTGGACGTCCATGGTTGGACATAGACCTCACTATAGACATTCAGTTGCTTCGGTTGGAAGCGGCCTGCATCCACCCACCGTGAACTTGTGGCATTAACCAGGTTCATCTGTCCAACTCGATGGTGGACGTTCTATGCTGCACTTTCTATCCTGCGAGACTATTAAATTTTCAGGAATAAAAATGATCCTTTTCAGAGTTTTTAGCTATTGCTACGATTAGCTAATTTCATCTTAATTCAGTCTAGCAGTTTAAGCGTGAAGAGGTTAATAGACAGAACGACGAACTTTCACATTTAAGATAATAGTTAGGATATCTGCCAAATATCGAGTATCTAGTTCCTGTAGGTAATTAAAGTTATGCATTCTCTGTGAAATATAATATAATTTTATACTTATTTTAAATAAACTTAAATACTTTTTTTTTATAAAATTTTAATTATATTTATTAATTAAATTAAAATTTAATTCAGGGGGGGGGTTACACCGTACAGCGCGGTGGCGGTAATTTTGTTGTTTTTACGAGCAGAATCCAATAACAAAACCCGCGAACGTTAATAAATCAAAGCGGGACGAATGAAATTAGCCCGTTTCACTTTAAATTTCTTCAGTTGTTTACGGGATATTGCGGATTTGAAGCACTAATCTCGGGATTTTCTTTTCATAGCGAGCTGTGAGGCTGTTAATATGGTGCTAATAAGACCCCGTGAACGTTGAAAGAGTCAACTTATATTTTGAGTGTTATAAAAAAATCTGATTAATTATTACTATTACTTTCATGGTGGCTCATATTAAAACCAAACATATGCCTATACTTACGTCGCTAAAAACGGTTGGTTGTTAAATGCGAAGTCGTACTAAACGGACTTCACTATATTACAAAAACTTGCATTTTATCGTGCACCTGTCTAAGTGTCTATTTTTTTTTTTCACGCAAAAGCAACACGGCACTAAGACTGAGTGACATTTACATTTCGCTCATCCAGTAGAATAATGACATATATTTACCTACATGAAAACAAGTTTTAGGATTTAAATTTACGTTTTGATTTGATATCTTTAAATCACTTTTCTATGTAATCGTCACAAAGCATTTGTGTCGATGTTCTGTTGGATGAACGATTTCTGTGCACTCGAGTCTAATTACCGTGTGCGGGAAAAAAGCGGTACGGCAATTAGACTGGTGCACAATAAAATGAGAATGGCCGTGGCCTCACATGCCTTCGAAGAGCAAACTGTATGATTTTTATAACGAGAGCAAAAGGGTAATAAAATATGTATGTTTGTGCTGTTTTTTATTTTATTTGTGACTATATGACTTATCTTTACTTAAAAAAATATTGCCCTTTAGCAATTAGTAAAGCAGCCGACATTCATAGTTTTTTATAACATCGTCTTGTTCCGAACTCGATTCAACAGCTGTTGCCAGAAAGATCCATAAACATCGTCAGTAGTAGCTCACGCCCATCAGCCGGGTCCGCAATCTGTTGTCCCGTGCACGACGACGATCAATCACAAGGACAAAGTGCGGACGTCGCCGTCAACCCGACTTGTGCCGAATTCGGCCGAGTTTTGCCGGGATTAGCCGATTAGCCTACGGGAATGCTTAAGTAGGCTCTTGACGAATTACTTGCCATGTTAAGGGGCATGCTAATGTTTTATGGACTTTTTGGAGTTTGAGGTTGTGTCAAAGATTTTCGTGCAAACAAGGGGATGAGAGAGATCCACGGTAATCCGATGAGTTACACCGGTAGGAGTGACTTATAGCGAACTTGAAGCATTAAATAGAAATTTTGCGTGAAATGTTTAGCGAGTGAATTACAATCTTTATATGGCGCGCCCGCGGCCTGCTGACTTGAACCATGTTCTACAGTGAATGGCTAAACATAAGGCTTACGCTAGCTGACGCGGTTTTCACAGTGCGGGTGGACGTGAATTAAAAATAGCGTGAGCTGCGCTAACTGCGCGCGTCGCGTGCGTCGGAGTTTACCTGCACCGTGCACAGGCGCCAGCTAACGTAAGCCCTAAGCACTGCGGTAGTACTATTAGATATTCTGTGCCCTAAGTGCAGACAGAGAGAGTTGAAAATCCAGGGTACAGGCTGAAAAAAAAACTTTTCAATCACATTTTCCCACAAAAATATGAACTATAAAAAAAACAGAAAATGTATAAAAAACCGGCCAGAGCATGTCGGACATGCCCGAAATAGGGTTCCGTAGCCATTACAAAAAAATTAAGTGATATTTTTCTAAGGATTTCGTATTTTATACTATTCCAAGTTTAGGTATATTTTATACCTTAGGCTGCTATTTACTCTTAAACTACTAATAATTCTCAAGAAAACTTAACCGCTATAGTTTTCCTTGTAAGTTTGCTATACTTACTACATCCTGATTTTTTTCAAATTTTTCCACCCACCGGTTTAGATTTAAGAGGGTGGGGAACGTTCGATTTTAATGAAAATTTGCACTTTAAAGTTGAATATTTTTCAAACACATCACTGAATCGAAAAATCGTTTTAGCAAACCCCCAACGATATCCCACACTACAAGGTTGGATGAGAAAAAAAAATCACCTCGACTTTACGTCTATCGGAGGTACTCTAAAAACATTTTTTTTAAGTTTTTATTGTACCATTTTGTCGGCATAGTTTACATATATATTCGTGCAAAATTACAGCTTTCTAGCATTGATAGTCCCTGAGCAAAGCCGCGGACGGACAGACAGACAGACCGACAAACATGGCGAAACTACGTTTTTGCCATTTTGGCTACGGAAACCTAAAAAGCATGGAGTTTTTTATAATTGGATTGGTTCTAAACAATCCCGGCATACCGTGGCCTATCCTTAAGTAAACCATGTATTTTCAATAATATATCTGTGTCCTACAGCAGTAGGTTAAATTCAAATATTGAGTTTTGCATTTTGAATTACTTAAATCTTGATATATTTTTGTCATCGGAATAAAAAGTTAGGTAAAACGAAAAGAGATAGCAAAATAAATTCTAAAGCTAACAATTCAAATGGATTCTCTTCTTCACAATAATTTACCGCTTAAAATTGTCTAGGAATCAAACACGTATTGAGGATTTAGAATTTGAATGTGTGTAGAATGAATACATAAAGGACACAAATAAAATTTTACAGAAATCGTTGACTTACATACAATAAAATAGAATAGAAGTTTGAAAAACTTTCAAGTCTTTCACTGAGTGCAGGTACTTTAGTGAGTCAGTCAGCCACTCAGTGACTGTGCAGCGTGTTAGGGCCGGTACAAACGGACTGCATTCCAACTGCAGCTGCCAACTGCCCATACATTTTTCGTTGCAGTTCAATTGCAGTCAGCACAACTGCACTCTGCCTACAATTGAAATTTACCTATGGGCAGTCGGCAATTGGCAGCTACGGTGCAGTTGGAATGTAGTAGTCTGTACTAGCCCTTATGTATTTACTGCTTAATGACAGACAACGTACGACGAAAATCAATGCTGCCAAATAATCCGTTATAATTTGACCCAGTTACCTAAATCAGCCTTTTCTTATGTAAGTATACCGATAACAACTTCGATCTAATTTAATCTCGTACTCGAAAAGGTTAATCTTACCTTTTACAAAATTGAAAATCATTCAACAACTCCGTCTAGAGCACGATTACTCATCGTCGCCTACCGTCGTGAAATTAACCCTTCTGTCTTTGAGTAACCCGCGAACTTGTCTTAAGGCATTTTAAGCAGGTCGTAAATTCTGGCACATCTGTACTACCCCTACCCCTTAAGCGCTGACGAATTGCTTCTACCAAGATTAAGACAGGGTTCCGTGTTAAAAAGCCAGACAAATTCCCTACGAGGCTCCCAGTGGTAATTAAGAGTTCTCATTAGAAGATTTTTACTTTTCTGATAGTCTAATTATGTTTTAACACGATAGTATGCATGCACGGAAACTGTTCAAAGCTAAGTGATCGTAATTTATCACGCCATTTTTTAAACTGGCATCAAGTAATAAGGCTGCTGTATACAGGGTGGCCCATTTAGATCGGTCAGTATGGGAAAGTCTGAAACTATAAGTCATACGAAGATCTGTTCTTAGGAAACATGTCATCGATTTTACTAACAAGAAAAACTGCATGCATACATGAAAAAAAACTCGTTCTCAGTAGGTACGGGAATGGAACCAGGTCGTTTTGAAAAAAAAAACTTACATTACTTATTTCTATTTGGATATCGATAGTGTAGGTCATAAGCAATAAATGTTACTATAAAACATATCTAAAATGAATAAAATGCATTGTTTTCATATTATTTAATAATGTAAGTTTAAGTTTCAAAACGTCCGGGTTCAATTCCCAAGTTGGGTACAAGTTTTTTATAATGTTTGAATGCAGTTTTTCTTGTTATCAAAATCGATGACATGGTTCCTAAGTACAGATCTTCGTATGTCTTATAATTTCAGACTTTCCCATACTGACCGATCTAAATGGGCCAGCCTGTATATGCTACTCATCATTTATTTTCATCATCATCCCGGCCTATACGTCCCACTGCTCGGCACAGGCCTCCTCTCAGAATGAGAGGGTTTGGGCCGTAGTTTACACGCGGGCCTAGTACAAGTTGAGAGCTTCACACACACCATTTCACTGGAGTTTCCTTACGATGTTTTCGTCGTCATAAAGCTTGACTTTTTAGATGCAAGCCCGGGTTTGCACTCACGATTCTCTGCTTTAGAAGTGATGGATCAAACCACTAAGACGGTTTTTAGATAAGTTTAAAGGCGAAATTTTGTTTAGAGTTCCATCCCAGCCTATATACGTCCCACTACTGGGTACAGGCCTCCTCTGAGAACAAGAGGGCTTTAGCCATAGTTCCCACGCGGGTCCAGTGCGGATTGGGAACTTTACACGCACCATTGAATTGCTTCGCAGGTCAGTGCAGGTTTCCTCACGATGTTTTCCTTCACCGAAAGCTCGTGGTAAATTTCGAATGTATTTCCGCACATGAGTTTCGAAAAACTCAGAGGTGCGAGCCGGGGTTTGAACCCACCACCCTCTGCTTGAGAGGCGATAGGTCAAACCACTAGGCCATTTCTAAGAGTGTAGGAGTGTAGGAGTGTGTAGGAGTGTAGGGTGTAGAGTTAAAAGCTGGTTATTATTACAATTCTACATTATCAATAACTATTTTTAACGGTGGCTACGCTCGTGTGACCCTAATCTTGAGTATTCTAGTCATCATCATCATCATCATTCATGTCAGCCGAAAGACGTCCACTGCTGGACATAGGCCTCCCCCAAGGCTCTCCACTCAGACCGGCCTTGTGCTTTCCGCATCCACCGCGATCCCGCGATCTTAACCAAGTCGTCGCTCCATCTTGTTGGAGGCCTACCGACAGCTCGTCTCCCGGTCCGCGGACGCCATTTGAGAACTTTCTGACCCCATCGGCCATCAGTCCTGCGAGCTATGTGCCACGCCCACATATAGTATAGAGTATTCTAGTAGTGCCACTGAAATTTCGAGATACCAAGTAGCTACACGACAGCTCCACTTGATACACGATAATATTCACAATTAAGCTTTGAAATAATACCCACATGCTAGAATAAAGCCTTTATTTTAACCTAAACTAAAGGGCACAAAGTACTTAAGGGGTGTGCTGTTAAATAAAATAACATATTCTATTATACTAATAAGGTTTTTGTTAAAAGTTTAATTTTTAATACAAGTTTTTTGCAGAATCTACTTTTTGTTGACTATACGTGCATTATGTCATGCAAATACATTACCGTACCAAATTTCAAGTCGATGCTATAAACCGATGAAGAGTTTCGTCCCGCAGAGACGATCCTGCCTGGGCCACCAGGATTACACTGCCCGATTATTGTAGTCACCAGATTTACATAAGCATGTTAAATTTCAAGTCAATCCGACCACTGGAAGTGGGTCAAATTCAACTTGCAAGATTTGACCCGCACATACATACATAGTTACATACAAAAAGCTAGCATGATGTAGCATTTTACGGACTAACTGTGATTTCCTGCGAATCCAGCAAATATTTCCTAAGCTTATATACTGAGCGGCAAATATCTGGCCCTCAAATGTATGCAGGAATTGGTAATTTTGTATGTAGAGTGGGCCAAATGGGCCGCTGAGTATATATTAATAATTGAGGTTTCGCTATTTTACGAGTACTGCCTGCACCTCTATTCCGTTAGCATATTGGTATAAAAAGTAGCCTATGTATTATTTTCAAGATTTACACTGAATTTCATTCAATTCGTCGAAGCCACGTGTACTAGGGTAAATCCGACCACTGGAAGTGGGTTAAAATGTACTTGCAAATTTTGGAGGAAACAAACAAATACATAAAGAACGAAACAAATGACGCGAAGTTAATAAAAAGCTTGTGAAAATATACTATGTCAGCAGCGGCGAAATACATACCGTAAGATCGGGTTACTTTAGGTTTGAATGGTAGCTTTGACCATTGAAATACTTAACTCGTTCTAGGTTTTATTATTGCTCTGAAATTATGATTGCTATATGGTTAGTTTTCGCTGACCGCCCATGTTAAATGTATTTTATTAGATCCTTCGGTATGTGGTTTTCATATGGGCTAAAGTTACCCTTCGTTGGGTCAAAGTACCCCAATTTTACGGTAAAGGTAAAGGTACGGTAAGCATTTTAAGAAGTCATTACTTTCTACTAAATCTTGTCTCCGATTACCTTTAATGAAGTGTTTTGATTATGAGTAGACTTCCTGTGATCTACCTGTTGTATAAATACTGGAAGTGAATTAAATGTAGTATCAAAATCCAATAGAAAATAATATGAACCGTGAATCATTTAAAATTAATCATCAATGTCTCAATCAGGTAGCTGATTCATTAAACCTGTTCATTGCTATCCGAGTGAATTCAAAAGCGTTGCACATTAATATTTTGTTCTAGACCTTCTCTTCTGCCTTTGGTTTCAATCCTGTATTGATGTTGTAAGTGATGATAATATAAAAAAAGTAAAACCGACTCCAAAAAAATAAAAAAAAAAATGGAACCGACTACAAAACACTTGAAAATATCTTTCTAGGTAGGTACCTACTAGCTCGAAGTCGGTGACTCAGCACGACCCAGCAGGATCGATTGAAACCTAGTACCTATGTAGGTGAGGTAGACGACTATTGTTTCATTCCTGCTGGCTCGTGCTGAGGCACCGACTTTGAGCTAGTAGGTACCTACCTAGAAAAATATTTTCAAGTGTTTTGTAGTCGGTTCCATTTTTTGTTTTATTTTTTATTTTTTTGGAGTCGGTTTTACTTTTTTGTTAAAAATTTCTTTATTAATAGTACGGCATCAAATAGCCTAAATGACATCGTTTGTCACGTAACAAAATGACGGATTCGCAATACATCACGACGTGTCAAATTAAACTCTAAACTATATTAAAAATCGTACTTAATACAAGTAACTTTCAAAAGATGTACAACTTAATTAGCTCAAGATGAAGAGTGGAAGCTGTAATTTAATTTTTTGCTCCTGTTACTGGGCCCACTTTGTATAAGTGACAGGAAACTGATAGTGGTTGAAACATTAGTAGAACTAACCGAATGTCAAAGTAATAAAACATCCATTAACAGACAACAAGCCAATACTACTGTTAGGCAAATGCAGCGTTCCTAGTAAATGCGTCTAAGCAAAGCTAAACCGATACAAGCTGCCAAGGATTATATTGGTAATCCGGAATAACAATGCTTATCGATATTTGCTTAGGTCCGAGATAGCTGGACTATCTTGTATAATAGTATTTGTTGTACGTGCCAAGATACCGTTAATGTTGTTTCGAATCCCCTTCACTTGGATTTCTTGGTCATCATCAACGCTAGCTGCTGGATTTGGATATTTAGAACCAATTTCTAACCCTCCTAAGGCCCAGAGTCCTTTATAAAGGACTTATTGTAATTTGAATATCAAACTCTATCATAAATAAACTACATAAAGTTTGATGTTCATAATTCAAAAATTTGACTTGGGCGTTAGGAGGATATTGGAAATAGATATTTTGCTACGATTTTTCTAGAATTTTTGGAAATGAATATTAAGAGAACTGTAAAAAGCGTAATACAGAATATATGACTCACCATATTGATTAGCGTAACGACGAATGTGATGAAAAATGAATAAGACGTCACATAACTGCCAGTTAACACTAATCAATGGATGAAACAGCCTAAAAGTCGACGATGAATTCGAGATCAGCCTAGAATTACAAAATGTGTATTATCTTTCAGTTAATAAATTTCCATTGATTAAAAAAAATATTAACTTGAATATGATAGAAGTGTTTTTTTTTTAGGTTTCCGTAACTTAATGGAAAAAAAAGTGTCACTGCGTCATTTGTCCGTTAGTCCATCTGTCTGTTTGTCTCTTTAGATAAAGCCTGTACAGACATGAAATCCATCGTTATGTGAATTGTAATACCTATGAATTATGTAAAAAAAACTTTCTGCCAAGTTCCTCGCGGAACATTTTCGGCGACGATGGTCTTTCTGGAAGCTCAAGTAAGTTAAACGCCAGTGTTCGACACGCTAATACCCAATAGACGACACCCTGCTGTCATCTCTATTGCTAATGACATAAGATTGAAGATGCCAGCTATTGGGTCAGTGACGAGCACTCGTACTTTTACCTCAGTACAGTGTTTTTCAACCTGTTTGTCGGGAAGCCTCTTAAGGGGGGTCGCGGAGCCTCTATTAAATGCTGGAAGCACTACTCCAGTAAAAAAAAAATAAGGTTGAAAAACACTGCCTTAGTATAAAAAGCCGTGGTGGCCTAGTGGTTTGACCTATCGCCTCTCAAACAGAGGGTCGTTCGAGGGTTTTTCGAAATTCATGTGCGGAATTACATTTGAAATTTACCACGAGCTTTGCGGTGAAGGTAAACATCGTGAGGAAACCTGCACAAACCTGCGAAGCAATTCAATGGTGCGTGTGAAGTTCCCAATCCGCACAGGGCCCGCGTGGGAACTATGTCTCAAGCCCTTTTGTTCTGAGAGGAGGCCTGTGCCCAGCAGTGGGACGTATATAGGCTGGGATGATGATGATGAGTATAAAAAGACGCAAAGTCGCCTTTTCGGCTTACTTACAGAACAAAAGTTTTTTTTTAATCTTCATGGCATCAAAAGCTGTTTTGGCTCCAATGTCTTCCGAACAAAAATGCTACTTACAGCACCGTAAGGTGGTTAATTAAGTAACTCCAATTAACTTTTTTGCAAAGACACTTGAAAGGATGCAATATTGAGCCCTCACCGGAGAAGTAAGTTACGGCGCGGTTTCAAAGAAAAGTGTTTTTAGCAAAAAGGACTGACCTACATAGCTAAATAAAACCATGACCTCAATGTCTTAACTTTTTTAATATACCGAATTTTGATCTGTTGTTAATGATATTTTTATATTTAGTAGACTTTAGTTTCTCTTTTAGAGTTAAAAAATCTTTTTAGCGTCTAAAGTAGACATGAAACTGTCAAAAACTTTTTCATCACACTTGCTCGTAAACAGTGCCGTAACATGCAGGCTACCTTGGTTCATCATCATCAGCCTATGTTCGTTCACTGCTGGACATAGGCCTCTCCCATGGCATGCCACTGAGCACGATCCTCGGCTACTCTCATCCAGCTCTTGCCAGCCGCCCTGCGAAGATCATCGCTCTACCGAGTCTGAGGACGTCCTACGCTACGTTTGCCAAACCGTGGTCTCCACTCAAGAACTCTTCTACCCCAACGGTTATCGGTTCTTCGGGTTATATGGCCGGCCCATTGCCACTTCAGCGTGCTAATGCGGTGGGCTATGTCGATAACTTTGGTTCTCTGTCGGATCACTTCGTTACGAATTCTATCTTGGTTGCAACCCCCCAAATAAAACCCTCGACCTTAATGTGCTTGTCATGAAACCCGTGGTCGGTAAATGAGTCATTGCCCGTACTAATTTTCTTGTCATGAAGCCCAAGGTCGGTAAATGAGTTTGTTACTGCATGGAGTGCTGCAGCGCCTGCAGCGCGCGGCGCGCGCACGTCGGGCATATGCTGCGAGGGGGGGGCAAGAGCGCAGTCAGGAGTATCGGCAATTTTTGAAAAAATATTAGTTTTTCTTTTACAAATATACAATTTTACTCGCAAATGTGATGAAAAACATTGTAAGTCGCACGGGCGGTACTAGAATTTCGAACATCGACTCATTAAAGCCCTCAGTCTTCGACTTCGGGCTTCTAATAGACTCTCGTTCGTAATTCCTTATTTACCGCCCTTAAGACACAATGTACTATTACACAACGGCGTCTTGAAATATTTTGCTAAGTGCGTTACGTTAGTACTCAACCGGGCCTTACCGGGCCCCTGTAATGAATTTTCCTATTATTTCGTTTTTTTAATTACAAAAAAGTCTCATTTCGTCCTCAAATTACTACTGCGTTACAAAACAACAGTTTTTTTTTTCTATTTTGAGCCTAAATATTTCAACAAAAGTCATCATTCAGAATAAATCAATAATAAATAAATAATAATAATAATAGGGTGCGTGAACTTCCTAATCCAGACTGGGCCCGCGTGCCTTCATTCTGAGAGGAGGCCTGTACCCTGCAGAAGAGCGTTTATTAGCTTGAGTGAAACTCGAAAAATATGGTTTCGAAAGTCACCAAACTCCTAACGATGCTTCGTAAATCCTTCGATAATTTCACTCTTCCGTTGAAAACAATAAAAACAAAATAATGCCGGTAGAAGAGAATGGAAATTCAAATTCTTTATTTTTGTTCTATTTTTTGAACTGAGCGTTCTATCTGCCCTAGAAACGCGTATTTCTCGGAGCGTATGGGCTTACTGTCACACCGTCACACCAAAATTAACTTCTTGTTTTTTTTGGAGGAGCTGATTGCTGTTAGCCTCAGATGGCTTTTACAGCTTACCGGAGAGAGGGCGAGCTGTCAGACGGGCCATTCAGCAAGGGTTAGTTTATCTTAGCATGCCAAACGCGTTATTCCATTAAGAACCAGTTGAATTTAATTTTCAGGATTTCAAAAAACCCGCTGAAATTCTCAAAAATTTCAATTTTAACCCTCCACAAAACATACACACGTCAAATGTCTCTTATCCTACCGGTTAAATTTCCTCGTAAGAATATCGGGATAAAAATATTCTATCTATTAGCTTTTGCCTTTGCTTTTTTTGAATTTGTTAGCTTAAACCTTTTTTGATCCCATCTGAACCATACATTATATAGGGATAAAAAGTAGCAATGTTAATCCAGGGTATATGTATATTACCTATAAACCAAATCTCATGCAAATCCATTCAGTAGTTTTTGCGTGAAAGAGTAACAAACATCCAAACATCCATACATAAAAACTTTCGCGTTTATAATATTAGTTAGGTTATTCCAGACGTCCATGTATTCACATCCAATCTCATCCAAATCTGTTCAACCATTTTTGCATGAAGGAGAAACACAAATTTCCGCATTTACAATTATTTAATAGTTAGTGGGATAAATATTAATTAGTCAGTAAATGTTTATTTCTTTAAATGTATTCGGTGTGACTGACTCCCTCACCCATTTAAAGCGGTATTCAAAATGCTATGCACTGCAGCGTAATTTCTGCAATCCGAAATGAAATTCCGTCTTATTCTTCAACGTGTTAAAATCCACTTCAATGAACACTAACTATGCAAACACTTGGGGTAAACTAGATTACACCTAATTTTATAATATTATTCAAGACAAAATATTAGAAATAATATGTTGACATAGGTATGAAGGTACGGTCAAGGACTTTAATTTATGAGCCACCATGGAGCTTTTTCAAAGGAAAATGTCATTACGTTTTTCCTTGTTAATTAATCCGACGTCACTATGAAGTTTACTGTGAAATGGTTCCATGGTGGCTCATAAACTAAAATCCTAGACCGTACCTAAATACCTTAGTATTGTTTTATTTTAAGGAGGGATTAGATGCATTCTGGATATTAAAACAATTATAATTCTGTAATACCTCATACGCCGAAGCCGTGGGTTCCTAGTGGTTTGACCTGTGACCTCTCAAGCAGAGGATCGTGGATTCAAACCCCGGCGCTCGCATCTCAGAGCTTTTCGAAATTAATTTGAAAAATTACATTTCAAATTTACCAAGAGCTTTACGGTGAAGGAAAACATCGTGAGGAAACCACACCATCAGCCACCCATACTCCAACCACAACCCAAGCCCTCTCATTCTGAGAGGCGGCCTATGCCCAGCAGTGGGACGTATGTAGGCTAGGAAAATGAAGAGTCTTAATAAATACGGCGGCTTCGCAAATTTGATCCATTAGATCCGGCCCTTGAATTGAAAACAACACACACACACACACACACACACACACACATACACACACGCGCACGCACGCACGCACGCACACATGCACGCACGCACGCACTAATAATTACATACCACACCACAAAGTACAGTGATAGAGCCAGCATAACATTCAATAAGTCTTCCAATTACTACATTAACTCGATAGTAATAGAACAAACCCTTGTCTAAACTAACTACTCCGGAACACCTCGCTATAAAGTCCACACAAACAATTCAATTCAAATTTCCGTGTACATTTATAATGCTCACAAAACACTGACCTCACGGCCCGGCCTCGACCATGCACGACTCACGAGCGATTTCTGTCTATTGCACGATTGAGGTGCTCAACTCAAGAGATTATCCTGTCAATTTATGCAATCTATATCAAAATAACCGTGCCGTGCGTGCCGTGTAAATAGCCGTGGTCGTCCAGTGGTTTGACCTATCGCCTTTCAAGCAGAGGGTCGTGGGTTCAAACCCCGGCTCGCACCTCTGAGTTTTTCGATATTCATGTGCGGAGTTACATTTGAAATTTACCACGAGCTTTGCGGTGAAGGAAAACATCGTGAGGAAACCTGCACAAACCTGCGAAGCGATTCAATGGTGCGTGTGAAGTTCCCAATCCGCACTGGGCCCGAGTGGGAACTATGGCCCAAGCCCTCTTGTTCTGAGAGGAGGCCTCTGCCCAGCAGTGGGGCGTATATAGGCTGGGATGGGATGGATATCAAAATAATACCTACAATTATTGTGCTGCTGCTGTCACGCGACAAATTACAAATATACACTATAAATCCCTTAGGGGCTGTTTCACCATCCATTGATTAGCGTTAATTGACGGTTAAATGTGATGCCGTCTCCGTCTATTCGAACAAAACAAATGGAGACGGCATCACACCTAACCGCCAGTTAACACTAATCAATGGATGGTGAAACAGCTCCTTAGCCAAGCTAAGAATAACCTTACCAACAAAAAGTTGCAAAACCCCCGACTTTGTCACTTCAAACTTCAATATCTTAAAAACGGCTTAACCGATTTTGATGAAACATGTCTAAGAACCATCGCTAGGAAAATTGTTTTCAAATAAAAAAACCGCATTCAAATCGGTTCACTCGTTTAAGAGCTACGGTGCCACAGACAGACACACAGACGCACATAGCGGTCAAACTTATAACACCCCTCTTTTTACGTCGGGGGTTAAAAATTTACGCAGTGTGGGCTCATTTTTTTGTAACGGCATACACATATTATTTTTAAAATAAATTTCAGCTGTCTATCTAATACCGTTCTTGGGATACAGATTTGTGCTAAGCAGATAGACAAACATACGACCAGTGCCCTTAGTGCAAGTTTTCGGTTACAAAATACGTCTCGATCGCGTTAGCGTTAAAATCTCAATTTGTATGCAAACACGAACAGCGCCTCTAGCGGAACGTTTGCGATGTTCGTGTTTCCATACAAATTGAGATTTTAACGCGTACGCGATCGAGACGTATATTGTAACCGAAAACTTACACTAAGGGTACTGTAAGCTCTTCTCTTATGTTTCACAACAATGATCTATTTCGATGAGATTCACAAAACTCATAAAAATAGAGTAGCTAGCATTCATTACAATGTGTGCTATACAAGAGGCAACTGGTCGTCTTCTCTTTTCTTCTCTATTTACATTATTTTCGTTTTTATTGAACCGATTCTAAAAAGAGCTCACCTTTGGATAATACTTTTAACGCTACTGACACAGGCCAGAAAATTCCAAAATCGCTTGCCAAACCACTAGTCGCGCATTGTCGTAGCTAGGCTGATATACATAAAATACAAGGCACGTAGCGGCTAGCTTTGAGTTTAAACTAAGCACAAGACGTTGGATTAAATTTCGAAGCAGGCCCCGGCATGCCGCGCGAAATATGGGCGAGGGGCACAGAGAAGCAGTTGGAACAGTTACAGCGAATAATAATAGTGTTGCTCGTTGCTTATGATACTTTTTTAGGGTACCTCCCATTGACCTAAAGTGGAGGTGATTTTTTTTCTCATCAACCCTATAGTGCGGGGTATCGTTGGTCGTTTTGCTAAGATGATTTTTCGATTCAGTGATTTGTTTGCGAAATATTCAACTTTAAAGTGCAAATTTTCATTAAAATAGGACGTCTTCCCCCTCTAACATCTAAACGGTGGTGGAAAAATTTGAAAAAATCACAATGGTAGTAAGTATATCAAACTTACAGGAAAACTATAACGGCTAAGTTTGCTTGAGAATTATTAGTAGTTTAAGAGTAAATAGCAGCCTAAGGTATAAAGAAAGAAAAAGAAAGAAAGAAAGAAAGAAAAACATTTATTCGTGACATTTTTACAATAAAAGAAAAAAAAAAGGGAATAAATTGTCACGAAATGGTCCCACTCAGCATGATGTCAACCTTGCGGCCGACGCTGGTCTTCCGTTGAAACATTTAAGTGTTAAAAGAACAAAACAAAACAGCAGCGAACTCGACAACTAAAACAATTTTTTACAATAATAAAACTAGTAATTTACAACATAAAAATAACTACACAAAATATAAATAAAAGAAAAAGAATAATATGCACGTCTGTATAGGCCTATTGCCTTTGCCAATAATGCATTATTGACGTGCATTAAAAAATGAAAAAAGAAAAAAAAGTACTCTGTGCTATAGACTGGCATCTTTGCGTGGTTATGGATGGATAAAATATACCTAAACTTGGCAGATTCTGTATAAAATACGAAATCCTTAGAAAAATATTACTTAATTTTTTCGTAATGGCTACGGAATCCTATTTTGGGCGTGTCCGACACGCTCTTGGCCGGTTTTTAATTCCTACACTAGTACTAGGGAAGCAGATGTTCAAGAGAATTAGCAACCGTGTTACCAATGAGGCTTTAGGTGAAATATCGCTAGATGGCGTCAGTACCGTCACGTCCGTTTGACATTTGCGTCGCGCTCGTGATAGGTTCAATAACTAAATGAGCCAATCGCAAGCAACACTGAAACGTCAAACGGATCTCACGATACTAACGCCATCTAGCGATATTTTGCCTGTCAGAAAAACCCTCGCTCTAAAAGGGTATAAGGATTCGATTTGTAGCATTCGAAGATGGCGGATGTAGACAATATCTAATTTTGCTATTTCTGTTTCTTTGGCTAGTTGAAGTATAATTTTGATAGTGTTTTATTCGGCGATTAACCTTAACAGTGAACAGTGATCCCAAAATCCTATATTGCTCTCGTGTCTAACATTTTTTTAATATGCAAGTGGTCTCCACGTGGTTTCTGGAATTTTACTATCAAGTTGCAAAAACTACAATTACCGTACAACGTCCCTCTCAAAGAGAGTTTACCTTGACACTGGCGAAATTGTCCTATTAATTAGGACAGAAAAGCCATATTTTAAAAGAGAAGAAGAAAAGGGTATAAATTTAAATAGTGACTTAGAAAGACCGGCAAAATTTTCGTGGGAATTCTCAAACAACAACGTGACATTCATCAATGTTGTATTAAAAAAATGACTGGATGGCAAACGAGCAAGTGGGTCTCCTGATGGTAAGAGATCACCACCGCCCATAAACATCTGTAACACCATGGGTATTGCAGCTGCGTTGCAACCTAGAGGCCTAAGATGGGATACCTCAAGTGCCAGTAATTTCACCGGCTGTCTTACTCTCCACGCCGAAACACAACAGTGCAAGCACTGCTGCTTCACGGCAGGATTAGCGAGCAAGATGGTGCTAGCAATCCGGGCAGACCTTGCACAAGGTCCTACCACCTGCAAAACATCTGTGTGTTTCACGTCTTTTATATAAAATTTTGGAATTTTATCCCGATCTTGTGGGAATATCGATTTATAAAGTACCTAACCTATACGTTATTCTATAAGACCAGCTATCTACACTACTTAATAAATTGCATCCAAATAGGTACGTTAAACCGTTTTTGCGTAAAGGACACGTACGCAGGGTAGTTACAAACTTTTGCATCCCACTTCCGACTTTTTTTTGTAAGTCTGTGTTTGTTTGTTTGCTTGTTACCTCTTCACATCTAAACCGCTGAACTGATTTAGATCAATTTCAGTATACAAATAATTTGAGTCCCGGGAAATGGCACAGGTTGATTTTTATTGGGGAAATTTGTATAGTTCCCGCGGGATAGCGATAAACGTATTCTACGTGGACGGAGTGGCGCGCAACAGCTAGTATTTTATAATATTCGTATAATTGTTTTACAAATGAAAACGCTGTTCCTTCTGAGTTGTGTTTGCGTGAAAGCGAGGAAATACTAGAATTATTTGGAATTTACTGGATACCAACCGGTTCACACTGGCTCAAACCGGTTTGCTGAGAGTATTAATTCTCAGCGAACGAGTAATGTAGTTGCGAATTTATTCCTGTGTTTAATAAATTAAAAAGTTTTCTGATTTTTACAAGCTTTAATTTAACTTGTCCAGTTGGTTTTGTTGTTTTTTTTGTAGGGTCAAATCTTGCAAGTTTATTTTGACCTACTTTCAGGCGTCAGACAGACCTGAAATTTTAGTATAAGTATATTTATGTAGGTTGGATGACAATGCAAGTACAGTGAGCAAAAAAGGTTGTTCCTATTAAAATGTAATTCTTGACAGAACTTCCTTGTGTATTTATTTATCTGTGGAGAACGGTCACAATACAAATATACTTATCTCTCCAGGCAAATGTTTTGCCTAAGTCGTCAGACTTAGATCCGAAAGAAGAGCGTCGAAAGTTGTAATTATGCGCCCGATTTGAAAAACTTCGATAATTATTGCGATGCAAGATAGTGCAATGGTTCTGTATAATTACTAGATGGCGCTAGGGGTCGCTTGCCTTTATGTATTGTGTTATGAAAAGTACACAAAAAACGTGATAAAGGCAATTCACGATGGGCTTTAAAATGTAAAGAGCTTAGGCACATATGGCACAATCCGTTAGTTTATTTTCACCTGAATTCAGACCAAATTGTTTGAGAGAGGTTTGTTATTTGAGCTCGTCATAATCCTTTTTCCGCTCAGTTGGGAAAATACAATACCTGAAATGTTTTTCAAATTGACGACTATTACTTACTAGATTTTATTTAAATTACTATTTTTCTTCCCTCTTTAGCATTCACGAATAAGGCAACTCCTACATTAGCCGTCTACTTCTTTTATTAAATTATTATTAGTTTTTAACGTGGACCTTGACTGCGGGGCTAATCCACAAATTCAAGGTCGCTCAGCGAGCTATGGATAGAGCAATGCTAGTGGTTTCTTTGAAGAATAAAATCCAAAATCTCATTATCCGACAAAGAACGAAAGTCACCGACGTTGCTCAAAGAATTAGTTCGCTGAAGTGGCGTTGGGCTGGCCACGTCTGTCGCAGGGCTGACGAACGGTGGACGGTGGAACAGACGAGTCCTCGAATGGACACCACGGACGGGAAAACGTAGTGTAGGGCGTCCTCAGGCACGGTGGACGGACGACCTTTGATTTAGTATTTGAGTTGAAATGGCGAAATTTTGCAAAAAAATCCTGTGATGTTCCAAAAAATTACATGGTGGTCCCACTGATTGAACTATAAGATATTTTAGATATCCAAATATCTGCGTATATATCAGAATTCATCCCAATCCATCAAGCGGTTTAACCATGCAAGTGTAACAGATACTATATAAATGCACAAATTGTTATTACCCGAGCCTCATAATTCGGACACTAAGTATTAACTACATGTACGATCAGCATCAAAAGTAGCTGGTTACTTTTTTACTCTGTCACATTACCACATTTGTCAATCTTTTATGGCGCTAGGTACGTTGCTGTAAAGCGGCAAAGTGCAAAAGTCACCAGCTATTGACGCTGACTGTACTCATATAAATGCATCCTTATATTGCATAATATTATGTCAAGCAGTCATGCATTTATAGGGGGACAACTGTTACTCTCGTCCGCAGGATTTACCTACCACAGCCCTGATCGTGTCCCCTTGGTGGTGCTAAAGAGTGACAAAACTTAAGGCGAATTGAACTTTCTGATAAATAGAGAAACGCTTATGAGCGGTATCCACATGAAAAGAAATGCTTGTTCTAGGAATCCTGCCCGGGGACCCTTGACTAGAGATGTTGAACCATCAGTCCGCATCCTGTAAATCAATACGCAATCTCGTGGCTTGGGACCCTGAATGTGGATTTATAGCTAGTTTGTAGTTTCTTTCTTTAATGTAATCGTTTAATGTTTTACGCCATATGATTAAATAAATGCATTTCTATACAGGCTTGAGATGGCGAAGATGACACGGAAACTTGTCTTAAAATTTTAAAGTCTGTAGTCTGTACCTACCACAGTTATAAAGACAGAACAAACAAACAAATAAATATTTTTATCTTTTTTAGAAAAAATAACTAACTAAAAAGTCACTGATTCAAACATCTACTTGAAACAAAATATACACGTTGTGTTCCTTTAAATAACTCATTATTATCAACTAGAGCTACATTATATCAGGTAACTTGACATCTACCGTCTGGACCCACTTCCACTTCGAGTTAAATTAAGTCACTTTAAAATAAAACCTTACCGAATAAATATGCGCCTCAGGAAAAATTCATTCAGTTTTTATTCCACCATTTCCGGCTCTCCCAACATCGTTAAAGTTTCTATAATTATGAAACTCTTATTTTATTTTTTCTGAAAAATAAATAGTGCTCGCGCCTACATAAATGTGGTTTCAGATTTAATAAAGCGAGGAAATAGTGGGAATAATTTCGTGAATTGAAGTTGTTTATATGTAAGTCAATGTAAAATGCAGTATTTGTACAAATGTTGTTTGCTTTTGGTGGTCACATTGGTAAATCATATTTTTATTAAGTTAAAAAAAATATATATAAAACAGCAATTTTTTTAAATACTTGAGTAGGCTCAAAGTTGCTGAGCGAGTTATAGAGAGATCTCAGAAATGAGGAGATAATGTAGAAGAAGGAGGATCACCGGTATAGCCAGAAAAATTTGCACGTTATTTAGCATGGAGAACAGACAGGCCTTTTGGGCCAAAAGGTTCTCGAAAGGAAGACGGATCGGCAAGCGCGGCGTAGGACGCCCACCAACGAGATGGGCGAATGACCTGGCTAAAGCCCAAGGCTCACGGTGGATGCTTGCCGCTTCCAACAGAAAAAACTGGAGGTCTATTGTATACCTACTTGTTATTTTACTGGTAATAAACATTATGACGGTGTTTTAATTTAAGTTGTCTATCAAGATACAGTACTGTGACAGACATACAGGCTGACAGAACGTTTCATCTTGTCAGCCGAAAGACGTCTACTGCTGGACATAGGCCTCCCCCAAGACATTTCGTGACATACAATTTTCTTAATTTTTAATACCTTTTTGTTATGCTACGTTACTTTGTCACGAATAAATGATTTCTATTTCTATTTCCAAGGCTCTTTACACAGACCGGTCTTGTGCTTTCCGCATTCACCGTGATCCCGCAATCTTAACCAGGTCTTCGCTCCATTCGGTCGGGGCCTACCGACAGCTGGTCTCCCGGTCAGCGGACTCCATTCGAGAACCTTCTTAACCCATCGGCCACACAGAAAGTTTGTCTAGCGACAATAATAGAGTTCCGTGTGTCACTTTTTGGGTATCCCACAACTAATGATCTAGAACCCTACACTCACTAAAAGTCGCACCGTCTAAAAGAGGCTTTGGTTCTGTGTTTCAAACATAAGATCTTTAAATTTAGCCGCTTTGTACGCCTTCAAGTCTTGCTTGTGATGCCAAGTTTCAGCTTCCGAGGATTTCGGGCGTGTTAATAAGTCATCACTTCCTTTGTGGATTCCGCACTCAATGCTTGGCAGGACGTCCGCTTGTCTGTCAGGAAATTCGAACATGTATTAGAATTTATGCAATACTTGTTTTGATAATATTCAACATCCCAGTTCATACAGCGGATTAATTAAATAACTGGAAACATGAAAGGTTGGTTTGTTGGTTGTTTTTTTTTAATCACTTTTTTAGTGTGCCAGTCTTAAAGTTTATAGGTACGTTAATTCAATGTTTCATCGCGGTTGCGTATTTAGATAATACTGGCAATTTTTTTTGTCAGTTTGATTTTCTTCTAACAACAACTAAGCGCAACTGACAGGTACAAATCCTAAATGTAGAGTTAGAAATCGAGTAGAATTACTGAATTGGCAAGACAAACGATTTTTTAAATTATTAATGTAGAAGTATATTATAAAAGACCGTAAAATGTAGTTTCCATTCGAACAGAGCCAGAACTTAACAGAAATAAAGAAAGGCACTGTGTTCTAAAAAAAAGGAATGAGTAGAGTCCTTTACAGGCTGAGTTTACAGCTCACTCAAGCTGCCATTTAATTAAATTCACAAATAAAGCAAACCGAAGCATCCCGTGCGAGGTGTATTTAATTTATCGTCAGGAAGCTGAATTGCCTTGTTAAGACGAAAACCTTAAATTACGTGTTTCGCTGCGTCATGGTACGAGGCTCCTGAAATTATGTGAGACTGTGCTCGGTCCTGTGAACTGTTGGAACAGGTACGACTGCAAGCAGATGCTCGCAAAGACAGTAGGTACCTATTTACATATTTTTTTTAAAGTTGACGTTTTTTGTTTACTGTGACTTTGTATTCGATTGACTCAACCTTCATTGAAGATCGTTTTTGCTCTACTGTAAGCATCTTATTAAAATTTCGCTGAACTGACAATTAGTTTCAGATTATATTTTTAAAATACAAAAATCTTATACTATAAGTAGTTGTACTTACATTTTACTTTTTGAAACTAAAAAGCTGTGGTAGCCAAAGAATTTTAAGAGAAGAATCGTGGGTTCAAAATATGGGCTGGGCGCACATCTGAGTTTTCAAAATTCATGTCAAGATTAAAAATTAAATATATTATTTATTAAATTAAATTATATAATTTTTAAATAGTTATTTAATTACTTACATATATTTAAAGTAAATTAAAATTTTACTAAAAGTAAATAAAAGTAAGTAACTAATAACTAAACTATAACTAGAAAAAAATTGTAAATGGATCCCCCCACGGCATGGACCCAAAGATGCTGGCAACATTACATAATCTTTGCCAACAAACGTCGTCTTAGTCGTCGCCATCTTCGTTTGTTTAGTGCAGATTATTTTATAGTCAAACAAAACACTGTCGAATCAGTTTGCACAGGATCTAGCCTGCTTCAATCTCGAGTTTACGCGTAATACTGTACCGAGACTGTCTTTTCCTGATATGATTATGGGACTCAGCAACAAATGGAAAGTACTTTGGGTTACGACCTAAAATAATCCGTTGGTAGAGTTTCTTCTACGAACCAAGTATTTGAGGTCATAAATGAAGAAATCCATGTCATATTTTGTCATATTTTGAACATGAAACTACCGTGAGATTCACTCATATTAAATGATTAACCGGGGTTGCGGTTGGTCGGTACCCCCGAGTTGGAAAACAGTATTAAATACTCGTGCTGCGTCATCGGTTGGTGTGAACGTGCCTTTACGGAGCGATGTTGTTAGTGTTGTGTTTTACCCTACATTAGACAGTGACAATAAAAATGACGATAAAAATGCGGGTTGTTGTGCGCCGGTGTTAGTTTGGTCGGGCAGCGGTGGCGCGTAGTGGCGCGCGTTCCTGAGAAGAAGGGCTACGAAATAGCCCGAAACATGTCGAGCTAAACTCGATTTAAGACGTGAGTTATCCGTTACAATATCATTAAATATGAGTCCATGTCATAATTGCACACATTCATTAATACAGCTATCGCCAAAAGAATCCTGGAGTCTGTGGACGGCTATACGTTCAGATCATGTTTTTTCGTATTTTGTTTGCATGTATGATGTTTCTATTTTAAGTATGATATCATTCTTGAGCCCTTCTAACAAAAAAAAAGTTTCTAACACTAAGTCAATATAATCGTTAGTACTCGTCCGAAAAAATGCATTATTACTTATAACGAAATATTATTTTTTATTTTGATAAACTCAGGATATAATATATATATATCATGCTTGCCTTGACTATAAAAAAGTGTACTATATACTACAACGACATACATAGTAATAAATCATTAATTATTTGAGAGAACAACATTCGTGTTATTAACTGCGGCCGTTGAAACTGCGACCTCTTCTCATTTACCTAAGACTCAGAAAAAGGCTATAAGATTCTGTTTTTCACTGTATTTTTTTGTATAGCCGCGGTTACAAGCTATGTTAATAAATTCACCGAAATAGCTGTAAAAATATGCAAGTTATAGTGACAATGGACCGATCGCTCGAAGAACAGATAGCCGTTGGGTGAGAAAAGTCCTCGAGTGGCGACCACGAACCGACAGACGAAGCGTTGGCAGGCCTCACTCTAGGTGGACTTACGACATCATGAGAGTTGCGGGCAACTGGTGGATCCAAGTGGCGAGTTCTCATTCATTGCGGCGTTTTATGGGGGAGGCCTTTGTTCAGCAATGGACGTGTTCCGTCTGATGATGATAATGATGATGATAGCTTGTCATATCACGTAAATTATTTCATCATCATAATCAGCTTAGCAGTCCACTGCTGGGCATATGGCTCTTTCATGGCGCGCCACAATACTCTGTCTTCAGCCCCTCGCATCCATCCGCCGCCAGCGACCCTCTTAAGATCGTCCATCCACTATGACTCAGGACGTCCTACACTACGTTTTCCCGTCCGTGGTCTATATTCGAGGACTGCGACAGACGTGGCCAGCTCAACGCCACTTCAGCGAACTAATTCTATGAGCAACGTACTTAAATTATTTAGTTTCGTATTAAATTGTCTTTAAGACGGCGGTTACTCTCACAATACTAGGTATTATCTTAATGACTTCATGAATAATTGCGTAAAGGTATAGCATTTCGATTCTCATCCTGAGAGCGCTGTAAGATATATTATACACTTGAGTTACGTCTCAGATTCAAGGAGATTAGAGAGGCACAAAGGTTCAGTGGGGAAATCTAATTTAGATATAGATAACGCAATTCGAGGGTTCGCGAATGATCAATGGGGAACGATGCGAATAAAGATTTGTGTAAAATTAACTTCGAGCCCTATGGCAGTAACCGGTAGACGTGTACGAATTGGTCTGCAAGTAACGGACGGTGTATACTCGAATATTTTGCTATCCCTTTTATTGTTTGGACGAATGATTGCTTCCTAGAACTTTAAGCCATCGACTTTTCAAGAAAATATTAGAAGTAGATCCTTAATACATCTGGATATTATATTTTCTGGTTATTATTATTTTTATTATTATATTTGACATTTATGTAAATTATAATGTAATGATGTATTGAATGAATAAATAAACTAAACTAAACTATTGTACCTAGTAGATTGAAAGGAAAAGGGGAAATATTATGAACGTGAAATTATGTGTGTGTTTCTGTGTTCATTTTTTCATGCGTACGTACGTACGTTGACCTTAGATATTTTTATAGATTATTAAATAATGACATAAATTTTTCTAAAACTACTTGTTGAATAGAACGGTCGTCATCGACAAAAAACAAGTTTTTTGCATGTATCTCGAGAAGTTGAAAATTTGCATTTGTTTACGTCAGTTTCATATTGAGAGGAATATTACATACCTGAAATTCTACTACTTATCTGTTCTATGTTAAATATATTCTAAAAAAAAGAGTAAAATGACAAAGACAAATAATTTTGTAAATGCACACGTCTTAGAATTGGTATTGTCTTGCACTTCGAAACGAGCAAATTATCCAAATCCATTTTATCACAATTTCTGTACAGCATTTAAAAGATTAAACGTTTTCTTTCTTGTTTTCGTATATCGTATTACTAAATAGACATATAGTTACATAGGGTCCTAGCGCTTTAAACTTTTTAAAGAAATTTCGAAGAGATTAGTAGACGTCACAGCAGGTGACGAAGAGCTGGCAGCTTCCTCGGACAAAGAATTAGCCTAGCTATTCAAAGGGAAACGCTGCCAGCATCTTCGGGACCTTGCCTAAGGGTACTCTTTATGTAATTGTTTTAGTTTTAGGTTCAAACTTTTATTTATGTAAGTTTTTATTTTATGTAGGTAAGTTTGTTAAGTATAGGACTGTTTTT
>NC_133478.1:16678655-16718593 GCF_025370935.1 Choristoneura fumiferana
AAAATTGACTGAAGTCACGCCCATCTGTCAAGTGTTAACTCGAATTAATCAAAACTGCTACTTTTTTTAGAGCGGAGGAGTAACATGCAAATACTCACAAATTGTCATCCATACTAATATTATAAATGACAAAGTGTGTGTGTTTGTATGTTTGTCCGTCTTTCACGTCGAAACGGAGCGAGCGATTTTTGGCATAGAGATAGTTTACGGGACAGAGAGTGTCGTAGGCTACTTTTTATAACAAAGCACAGTTCCCGAGAGAACAGCGCGCGATAACTGAATCCACGCGGGCGAAGCCGCGGCTAAAGCTAGTATTTATAATATTGGTTAGGGTAGAATCAAAATTACCTATCCTTATAATACTGTTACGTTCGTGGGGTGGGTTCGTGATTGAAAAGCACTTTTAACACCGATGAATAAGAGTAGGATTTATTTTCACACTGTTACTTAACTTTACAAAACATTTAAAAACAGTTCACAGTAATTTCGCACTATAAAACTCACTTACTAGTGGCTTTGATTCTCTTCGATGTTTATCTCTCGGTATCGCATTCGAAAAACTGTCTCCGCCGCAACCTCGCCCGGCTTATATACCCCCAGTGAATCGGTCTACAAAGTTCGAGAACAGTCCAGCTAGAACGCCATACCTAATCTCGAATGTTCCGGAAACGAGTAGAGTGTCTGTCTCTTTCATGTTCTATCTCTCTCACACAGTTACTAGGATATTCCGGAAATAGGGTCATCTGTCTGTCTCTCTCACACATATAGGCTATTCTTGTCACACACTTTCTAGAATGTTCTCAGTATAGCAGTCCCTTTCTAATTGTGCTGTCTTTCACTCCTTTTGAAAATTTTATGGGCCCCTGAAAACGCCTGAAAACGGGTTTTCAGGTTATGGCGTCATCGGATAGAGGGTGGCCTGAAACGGACTGAAAACATGTTTCAGGCGCCTGAAAACGACGGCAACTTGGGTGAAATTTTGATAAACAAATATGTGATAGAGCATCCTCTGAAACGGCCTGAAACAGTATTTTCAGCCTGCTGAAAACGCCTCCAAGCTACGAAAAAACACGATCAAAGTTTATCACCTAACCCATTGGCGTAACAATACGATAATACTTGATATTATTCGATCAATAAATTTGCTCGTTATTAGCTTGTGCCAAATTACAAATTCAGGGAATGTAGGCTGAATTAATGGAAGTGGCTACACGCATATCCACGTATCCTCGAATTCGAGATGACTGTACATACATTTATGCAATGCTGTGCGAATTTGCTGAAGCATAATTAGGGAGGTGTTAGTAACATAAAAACTTTTTGATTTGACCGAACGTAATTTGTTGCTGGCCATCAACAATGTGATTGTACTTCTTTTTTTAAGAAGAAAATAAAAGGGTTGCTTTTCTGTCATAAGAAAGTTAACACGCATTTTTATTTCACAAACTAATTTTAATGTTGTTATAAACAGGAGGTTATGTGAGAAAGTTATACTTATGGAAATATTTTTTATTGTACACGACATATAAATTACACAGAAATAAGTCTGTGTTAAGAAATAACAGATCCAATTACAGTTTTCTTTGTCAATTGTAATTTTTGGTGTCAAAAGCGTAAATACCTTACCAAGACGTCAAAAAATAACTATAGATACACCTTTATTGGCACTAAACATAAGGGTAAATTTATTTTAAATTAAAAAGGTACAATTGAAGATAAACTATCCTTAAAATAAATTAACTATATATACAATTCCCCCAAGTCTTGTCCCTGAGGAAGAGTGCCCATAAGGCTGGCTGCATTTCCGCGCTGGATCGTGATTCCAATACGTTGGGCGAGAAATGCACCAGCCCTATGGTCATTGGTAATTTCGAATATTATTTTTTGATTTGTCCAAAAAGTTTGTGAGCGTCCGAACTCCATGGACCCAAACAAATTGGTAGATGAAGAGGCTAAATGGGACGGCGCGAGGGTATCCACACAAGTGGCATCCCAGTTAAGTGACCGACCCATTTGCCAGGGAATAAGGGTTAAACCGTCGGGTCTCTTTCCATCATCGCGCGCAAGCCCGGGAGGTTCCAGAACAGAAAGTACGTTTATGCTGGAAAAGCCCGGCGGATTATATCATTAAGGCAGGCGTGGCGAGACAGACGGCCGGCACTCCTTCTTCACGAGAGTCCGTGATGGCCCAAGCGATCGACAGATGCTCCGTAAAGACAGAGATGGGGTACTAAAATATCGGCTCCTAAACGGAGGCCGACAGCCAACCTAAAAGAATTACTGTCGAGGAGGGTAGAGAAATTTGTAGACGGAAACGCTTGGAGCCAAAAACCAGACTCCTTCTCAGACGAGGCGAGTAAGCGAGCCTTCTCCGAGTTAGACGAGCAGGTATCCAGGAGATAAGCGTGAACCTGGCGACAAACTGGGTCGTCCCATAGTTTCTGAATGTTTTTATTTTGAGGGGGCTCTTTTCCCGGACAAGCCATTTTCCAAGCATTTTCCGCATCTGACAAGCATGCTACCTCATAATCATAATCACAAAGTGAGGGGTAAAGAATTTTGCCGATCAGAGGTAGCACACTGTGTACAGATGAAAGAAAAGCGGGTAGAGCAATACTACTAATTTGTCGTACTCCGAGGCCACCGTATCTAACGGGAAGAGTGGCCTGAAGGAAAAGCCTGGAACTCATTTTTATGTTGATAAAGGTCAAAGTTTACATGTAAATGACATATTCTGACGCGAGTAAGATTCTCAAGTAAGCGTGTACATAGAATGTATTTTATCCCACAAGGCCATTTTCCGATTGTAACTTGTATTTTGCCGATGTCATGTCAAATTACACTAAATCCGAGGCCACCGTATCTAACAAGATTTCGATAAAGTCAAAGTTAAATGTAAATACATATTTGACGCTAAGCTGTAAGTACAGGAATTATTGATTGTACTTGTATTGTTATCAATTTCGAGTCGATTCTTGCGCAGAATTAGTATGAGTTTAAAACCCACAGGAACCATACGTTATTTCGGGATAAAAAGTAGCCTATTGTATTCCAGGGTATATATTACCTGTATGCCAAATCTGTTGAAAAGCATACCTAACCCTTTTTCCTCAGAAACCAAGAATTGTTATAAATATAAATCAAACGAGGCCAAGAGCGTGTCGGACACGCCCAAAATAGGGTTCCGTAGCCATTACGAAAAAATTAAGTAATATTTTTCTAAGGATTTCGTATTTTATACGGAATCTTCCAAGTTTAGGTATATTTTATACCTTAGGCTGCTGTTTACTCATAAACTACTAATATTTCTCAAGCAAACTTAGCCGTTATAGTTTTACTTGAAAGTTTCATATACTTACTACCATCCTGATTTTTTTCAAAGTTTTCCATCCACCGGTTTAGATTTTAGAGGGGGGGGGACGCTCGATTTTAATGAAAATTTGCACTTTAAAGTTGAATATTTCGCAAACAAATGACTGAATCGAAAATCGTCATAGCAAACCTCTAATGGTTTTTAAATACCTATCCAACGATACCCCACACTATAAGGATGGATGAGAAAAAAATATCATCCCCACTTTACGTCTATAGGAAGTACCCTAAAAATATTTTTTTTTTAATTTTTAATTGTACTATTTTGTCGGCATAGTTTACTTATATATCCGTGCAAAATCTTTCAAGCGTTGATAGTCCCTGAGCAAAGCAGCGGACGGACAGACAGACATGGCGAAATTATAAGGGTTCCGTTTTTGCCCGTTTGGCTCCGGAACCCTAAAAATGAGGTCAAACAAAAATTCTGCCAAAGTACATTATGACTTGCGAAAATTATGCGAACTTTAGCGCACCAATATAAATCACACATTGATAACCATTGAAAGATTATACAAGTACTATTTAATTGTACAAGCACACTCGCACTCCTCGCTGGCATTAAGCGAAGTTAACATTCAGTATTCACTGAACAACGGTTAAGTTTATTCAAATTATTTGTGTGCACAAACTTGTGTGTAAGAATGTTTATACGGCTGACGCGTACGCAGCACTGTTTGATTATTAATTATTAATTAACAAGTTTAAAGTTGGCAGCTGAACAAAGTTGTGCACTATTTAGCATTGTGATGTATTCAAAACATGTTTGGAAGCAATTAAGAAGTCTGTTTCACAACAAGACGTTATGCCTGCTTGATTATATACTCCTCTGGTACTAAAATTTTGCACTGTACAGTACCTACTATATTTTGAACTAACAACAAGAAAAGTATAAAAAGGTTTAGGTATAACCAATATGTATATAGGGCCTTAATCCACGACTACTATAAGTATTTTATTGTTAACGTTGTCTCGACGTTTTGACCGCATTACAGCGGCCGTGGTTACGAATTGATTGAAGTGTGAATATCGCGTTAAAAATAAAAAAAGTAAAAAATATACTTAAGTAAAAAAAAAACTAGTGAAAATACTAATTAGTTAATAAATAGTGGGAAAAATTAAATGGCCCATACACAGACCTTATATCGAGATAGACCTTAAAACTTTACCTACCCTGCGTGTAAAAAGTTTGATCCACGGTCAAAGTTCTGTCGGATCTAAAGGCGCGATGCGCTTTGAAAAAGCCGCCCGCTCGAGTCGCTGCGGCACGACTTTGAATCGGTTCCGCGCGCCTTTGAATCGGTACCGTGCGGTCTTGATTTCCCATTACTAAATCTAAATTAAATTAACTAAACGTAAATGTTTTAATTTGCTGTCTCTTTCCTTCAGGTAATCAACTAACCAGCTGAAGCTGCAGCCTCCGTCAATTTGTTAAACTATTTTTAAGAGTTTTGCACCCAAAAGACCGCCAATGGAAACCTATTATCAGAATTCACCGTCTAAACTTTCGTTGAACGTGTCTTTTGAAATTTTAATACATCTATCCAATGACACCCGCGTAATGTCGGTACGGTCAATGCCAAGATTGAGGAGAATAGTTATATTACTACCTTGTCGGTGGGTTTCCAACTTTTAAGTTGAAAGTAAGTTTATATATGAATAATAAAATAGAACTTATACATAAACCTAATTTTTAAAACTTAAACGTCTAAGCTAAGCCACAGATGGACATGCATGGACAGACAAACAGGGAGACGGAAAAAGCGAAACTACAAGGGTTTCCTTGTTAAACCGGACAATCAAGAATCCAGCAGCTAGAAGTGCATCACAAATTTTCCGCCAGCATTGTAATCCGTGTTCGCTCGACGTCCACAAAGGCTTTGAGTAAGTTCTAAAATTAAGTCACATACTCGGGTTCCAGGCGGCTCACATCTAAATAACCTGGCGCCCGCGAAATATTAATTTGCGAAATAGTCGTACACATTTTAGTGATTATTACTGTGTTACAGACGGACTATTATATAGTTTAACTTCGACGTAACTGCAACTGCCGGTTTAATGTCTACAAAATTAAAAAAAAAATCCAATCGTTTGTTTTGTAGGTAGACCGCTAAGGGTTCTTTCACATGTCACTATTTTATACTACCAGCGCTATTGGAAAGATCATCATTGCCAAGAAAAATGCGCTGCAAGAAACTTGACAGAAAGTTATTTTTTCAAAACAAAACATTAACTTGCAGTCGCAAATTCTTCAATGTACTCGTGATCAAATACATACTTAGGTATAACTACGTCGACATAATATCAAGAGTTTATTGAAGTTAATCAAGATCTACACTCCGCAATATAATTATATATCTTATGTTTTTCGTTTGTTTTAAAAACCGTGACTACATTTTGAATCAAAAATCCAAATTCAAATCTTCATAAGGGTGGCTGGCTGCGTAACCGTTGAAAGAGAAAAGTATTTGAGTGGCGTGGCGCCCACAAACTGGAAGACGGAACGTTGGCAGGACTCCCACTAGGTGGAATAACGATATCACGAGATTTGTGGGCAATGCCCGTGGTAAGATGTCGTTCATTGTGGCATTCTGTGTGAGAAGTTGACGTCTTCCGTCCGGCTGATGGTGATGATGATAGGGAGTGTTCAGTCAAATTAAATCAACCATCAGTTAAAATGCTTATTCTGGAAATAAATGATGCAATCGATCATTCTTCTCCTTCTGAAAAATTTTATAAATTCAAAAGGTAATATCCGAAAAAAGAAACATATAATTTTTTTTCAACTTTTTAGAAAAAAATACTTGTTTCCCTTTTCGTTTTTTGTTTATATTTTACTGCACCATTTTATTTATCAAAACCATTTCATTCAATCAAAAATGCAATGTTGTTTTTAAATTAAAATATGAAACGAATCGTGCTACTCTAAATTGCAAATATTAGAATATTATCATTCCGCCTGACTACACTTTTGTGGGGTGTTTAGTTAACAAAAATATTTTTATTCGTAAAGTTGGCGTTTATGCAGAATCTAGGCGACATAAAATTACTTTTTATGCTCTAGTGCATAAAATAAAATCTTCTTCTAAGACCAAGCGGTAATCAAGTGTCAACAGCCACAAACAAAAAAGTTTCTACATATTTTTTAATTATTTTAAATTTATATAAAACCAAAAATCAATCGAGGCAATCAAAACAAATCAATAAAACAAAAAAAATATATAATTTTAATAGTAATGTATGAAAAATAAAAGGTTCAGAAAGTGAACAAATTGTTTCCACTGTTGCTATTTCATTTCCTCGCAACCTAAGTAAAAATCAGTTTAAAACTCGAGCATTAAACCCATTTTCCCCTCGACCAGCTAGGGTACAATCTACTATTTCCGTATTAAGTATTCATATACCTGGGGTGCCATCCACGAAGACGCGTGATTTTGTCAAAATTAGACATTAATGACATTGTAATAAAAACCACGGCACGCGTCATCGTGAATGACTACCTATACATACCTTGTAATGAAAGTGTAAAAATCTCGCGTATAAGGCAATTATTGTTACTCCACTACTTCTTTTCCGGAATAAAACGAAATCCTTATGATGACTTTGCTATGAACTAAGTATATGACGAGTTTTTTATCCAGCTATCTGACAGTTTATTAAGTTTTTATTATGTTACATAAAATTTCAAATTTAAACGCACAATTTTTGTGACAAAAACCTTTAGTTGTCTGAGACATATACCTACACATAGAATAAGCGTTGGAAGCTAGGAATGATGAAATTGCCATAAGGTAGAAGAAAATAGTATTTTATTTAAATTTTCTCGGTAGAAAGTCACAGTTTTTAGGGTTCCGGAGCCAAAATGGCAAAAACGTAACCCTTATAGTTTCGCCATGTCTGTCTGTCTGGTCTGTCTGTCCATCCGCGGCTTTGCTCAGGAACTATCAATGCTAGAAAGCTGTAATTTTGCACGGATATGATATATATGTAAACTATGCCGACGAAATGGTACAATAAAAATAAAAAAAACATATTTACCCATAGGCGTAAAAGTGGGGGTGTTTTTTTTTTCTCATCCAACCCTATAGTCTGGGGTATCGTTGGATGGGTCTTATAAAACCATTGGAGTTGCCAAGACGATTTTTCGATTAATTGATTTTTTGGCGAAATATTCAACTTTAAAGTGCAAATTTTCATTAAAATCGAGCGTGCCCCTCTAAAATCTAACCCGGTGGGTGGAAAAATTTGAAAAAATTCAGGATGGTAGTAAGTATATCAAACTTTCAAGGAAAACTATAACGGCTAAGCTTGCTTGAGAATTATTAGTAGTTTTACTCTTAAATAGCAGCCTAAGTATAAAATATACCTAAACTTGACTTGTAAAATATGAAATCCTTAGAAAAATATTACTTAATTTTTTCATAATGGCTACGTAACCCTATTTTGGGCGTGTCGGATACGCTCTTGGCCGGTTTTTCTAGTACCGTCAATGCATTATTACATTCACTAAATCTCATACTGTGGCTTACCTTGCAATAACCAGTACGTAAAATTTCAAGTTCGTCTAAAGTAATATTTTCTTTACTTCAAAAAATTTACAATTAAACGACTGCGCTGGAAGAAATATAAAGGAGTTATGTCGACACAAGCCATGTTTAGTTTGGAAGCTGATAACTAATTGTTAATCCTAATACATTTATTTATTGAAAAAATATGCTAAGTACTATAATGTTTCGAAAAGAAGAATTTGAGCTTTAAAAAACACTAGTGCCGTTATTATAATTTTTACAGCCTCATAAATTTGTAACTTTACCAAAACAGCAAAGTATGTTAAGCTTTACTCGTAATGAAAATAATCCTATCAACCCACTGTAGGGCATCTTAAACGTTTTATTCACTTAAATCTAAGATAAAAAAGAAAGCAAGAGCAACAATAATGAACCGAGGGAACAGAACAGATTACTTTTAACGGCACTCTAAGAGAATCTTATAAGTACAAGGCACAAAAATAAGCAAAAGCGACATGATCGCTTTTGGGAATAAGGGGCGAATGGTGAAACTAAAATGTAAGGGTTACGCGTTAAGACGCGGGCGGAAGAGGTTTTGGGTTAAGTTATGTTATAGGTCAGCAATTAGGATCATTATGCCCTTGGGACATAATTCATACGTTGGAGTGCTTGTCTATGAATTAAGATAGTGACCACATTATGCCGTATTAACACTGTGATTACGTGGAAATTATGATTTAGTTTTGGACATAAATAATAATAATGATAACGTGTGTTTTTCTCTGTTGCGATATAAACCTGATAAATATTTTTAGTTTGAAACGATTTATTGAATCAGGTCCATAATTATCAGTTAAATTAAAACAAATATTTTGCTCACACGCAATCTTACGGTCGGTTCATTGTTTGTAATGCGTTTCGTTCCACTCTTACAGCCTTATTCATAAAAAGCTAGAGCCTCCTTGAAGGCTCCTTGAAGGCCCGATGCTAAAAAACATGATTCATAAACATCTGTTAGCGCTAATCAGTCGATCAAGGCTCTTCTAAAGTAAGAAGACCGTAGACCCTCCTTTATCTCCCTGCTAAGTCGCAAAATGGCCGCCACAAGTTTGAACAGCTGACTTTGATAAGAGCAAAAAACCATACCGAAGATATTTTTAGTGCAGGGAGGGTTACGCAAAGTTTAAAAAAAAACAGGAAAATTTCTTTTCAGTAATTTGTATTTAAACATCCTCTAAATTAGGTATTTATTACTGCTACTTTACTACTTTACTAACAATAATTATGAAAAAAAAAAATAGGATGATTAACATAATTACGGCTTTTTGCACTTAGGTACAACATAAACATGCGGATCGGAAATGGCGGGAAAACAAACATCTCGCTTTTTATTTTTTTCCTGCTAATTTGCTGTCACTGCAGTCAATTTTTTTTTTATTATCGATGAGACCATTTTTTGTCTTTGATTTGTCAAGATGGCCAACATAACGCGTCTAATCCGTCTATCAGCAGCTCAACAACTAGCAGACTGCTAGCAAGCGTTTATGAATCATACTTCTTGACAACCGTCTAACAAGCTTAATCAGTCTGCTAAGACGTAACAGACCGATCAAACCTTAATTAAGGATTTTTTATGAATAAGGCTGTTAATATGGTCATTTTTATCATTTGAGGAGTGGAAGTGAGCTTTCGAGACTACTCTTGGAAAACTAGCGTGGTAACCCTGTTACAACCCTTAGCATATTCAGAAACAGTTTTACCATTCTCCCTTGTATTCCGAAGCCGTGTCTCGCGAAATCAATGAATGCGCTCCACTTTCCATTCCATTTTTCACGCGACGTTTAATATACTATTAAACGCGCATTTCCAACAAAAATAATAATAATTTGAACTGTATTTTCATGTCATTGCTTTGTGTCGTATGTTTACTTTGATTGATCAAATTCTACATTCTTTTTCATAGACTGTTGTTGAACTTTATGTTAACTTAATTTACTTTCTGGCACCTCTCTATCAACAAACCAGCATAGTTTTTCAACGAGAGAATGGTTGCTGGTTTGGGCACTATGCCACGGCGCCATTTCTTCAAGCTTTTATTTAACTTTCAACGTTCGTATGTAAGTATATTAGTGAGTTGGGTCAAAATTTGCAAACCTTTTTAGACCACTTTCAGGCATCCAATTGAGCTGTTTTTTTTTTTACTTTGGTCCAGTGAAAATAATATAAAATTTTAGTGAAGTTCTGGTAGTACGTCTAAGGTTGGTTCCGCAGGTCGACTTCAAGGGGTCAATGGTGCATCGAGTAGAATTTCGAAGTATCTACGCAGTTAATACAGTTGTAAAAAAGTATTGTATTTAAAATATTTTTTTTACCAAAAATATATTTCATCGTCATCATCATCCTAGCCTATATACGTCCCACTGCTGGGCAGAGGCCTCCTCTCAGAATGAGAAGGCTTGGGCCGTAGTTCCTCACGACAGGTTTAAGTTTAGCAAAGCTCGTGATAAATTTCAAATATCATTTCACACATGAATTTCGAAAAACTGAGAGGTGCGAGCCGGGGTTTGAATCCACGATCCTCAGCTTGAGAGGCGATAGGTCAAACTAATAACACCTAAAACACCAAAAACCTATTTATTAAGGTTATTTATTTATTAACCAACCAGTTTTTCATTGACGGTGGCCTCATTTAGATGGTGCCAGAAAGTATTCCGGTCATTTGCGGTATATTGCCATCGATGTTTGCTCGCGTACCTACGCTTTTGTTTTTTAGAATAGTGGACTTAAATTTAAAGATTCCATTACAGACCTACCTTTATACATAAATCGATACTTACAAGTGAAGCTAATAAAACGGTTTTAATAATGATTAACACTATCCTTGTATATTAATGGCCACATTGCTTGAATAACCAAAAACCAACTGTAAGGTTTGCAAGGTTTTCTAATAGCGACAACGAACCGAGCGATGCAGCGTTGGCCTCCTAATAGGTGGACCGAAAACATTGCGAGGATCGCGAGCATTGAGGGAAACCTCTGGATCCAGTTAACAAGTTGTTCCTTGTGGTGTTATGAGGAAAAAAGTACTATAGGAGTACTATTATGGTACTTACATTACTGTAGAGGCTGGGAAGTAGGGGATTGCCAGCCAAACAGATATAGACAGCAGATAGGGATGCGAGGCTGGCAACCCCACGTTCCGACCGGGGCTTGTATAGTGATTAAATAAAATAACAAGGAATCAAGCTGACGGGACGCTAGTCTTGTCGGCCTGTTGTGCTTGTCTGGTGGCGCGAACCGCAGCTCGCGTTTAAACAAAAGACTGTTGCATTGCCGGCCAGCGGCCGGGAAAGTTGTTTGAAATCTCTTTGCAGGTCGCTAAAGTGACTGCGCGCAGGCAGCCGAGCCGCAGCGCCTGCAGCGCGATACTTCCCGGCCTATTATTTGTAACAAATCGTCAATATTTCATGTCATGTTTGAGAAAAAGCCTTTGTTTGTGAACGTCATCCGTCTGCTACTGATGTTGAGTGTTAGCAAAGTTGGTTTAAAGCGTTAAAAATATGAATATAAAATTTTACGCAAGTTCAAATTATTTCCTTATTTTCGGCAGACGAGTTCACGCTGTGTGAGGGATTAAGGATTTGCAGTGGAATCCTCTTTGAGAGGCGTGCGGATTATGTTTTAAAAGTATTTTAGTATGCGCTTAGTGTATGAGTATAAAAATGGGAAATAACCATACATTTCATGATTTTAAGTGCCTGTGGCAATGTCCAACTGCAGGGCAACGGCCTCTCCCCTGGATTTCCAACTCAACCTATCTGCATTTATGTCTGGCCAGTTGCTGGCGAACGTGTCGAGAGACCTTATTTTCTACACTTGGAATCACAGTAGTTTTTACCACTTCTTTCTGTCACACGGTATAAAACAAGAGTAGAAAGAGATGGTGAATGCGATCGCAAACGTCAGCGCATTAGACAATACGGCCTCAGATTACCCCGCCATATCCGCCTTGACCTGCCGCAGCGGCGATAGCCTGTACCACTACCATGAGTTTACAGTAACCTTACTCGATAGCGACGGCGTAAATAATTTGTATGGAGAATTGTACAGCGCCTCTATAAATAATTTACGCCGTCGCTATCGAGTACGGTCACTGTAAACTCATGGTAGTGGTACTGTGCCCCTCTCCGGGTGCATACGGAAAACGTGGCCAAACCAGTCACATTCGAGCCTCGCCTATTTCCACGATGCAAGTTTTGAAGCGCAGTGTGGTGTCGGAGTCGATCCGTCCTTTTAACAGCTGAAATGCTTCCAGTCTGTTCTTTTCCAGACCTTCAACTTGGTTTTCTGAAACTCGGTTAAATAAGGACCATGTTTGGGCACGGTAGGTTAGGATGGGTAGTATACATAATAGCTTTAGCGAGTTTCCGCAAAATAAACAATGGAGGGAATGAATTTTGTTATGGAGTTAACAAAATAAAATTAATAAACTCATTTGAACTATTTTCACGACGACGGTTTCTCATCCTTCGAAAGCAAGATTCTGGAGTTTTTTTAAAGCATAATAACACCACACTAAAAACTATGTTCTAGTACCTCTACTTACGCAAAAAATAGTAATTTGTATAATTTTATTTATTAAAAAAACCGTCTCTACTTCACTGTTTCCAAATTAATTATGACCCCACTTGCTCGTTTGCCATCCAGTCGAATAATAAAAAAAAAAAACATTTAATTCCAGTTTAACAAGATTGCGTTTTTAAAAGTTTTCTAGTCGTAATTTTCAAGAAAGGACTGACGTACTTATCTCGAAGGGTTTTCTCTGATAAACATCGCAAAAAGGACTGTAAAAAGTTTTTTAACCCCTTAAAGAACTCAAGCGAAACATACTAACGACAAAAGTTTTTCTCAAATCAAAATTGTGAATCTGATGTGATGATAAACTTTTTTAGAATGGACTTTACCGCTTGAGGGTATCAATGTCATTTCCTTTTCAATGTCAAGGTTGAGTACAGTTACAGATGTATGTAACAACTGCCAGAAGATGTCCGGAGAACAGCCCAGCCCAATGGTTAAAAAACCTGACCTGGGTAGTTTGGAGTACCTACCAAATTCGATCCCTGATATATTATTATTATTAATTATATTATAATATTATAATAATAATTATTATACAAAGTACGCAGTAGAACTAAGGTTACCGACATAGCCCGAAGAATTGCGAAACTAAAGTGGCAGTGGGCGGGGTACATTGCTCGCAGGACGGATGGCCGATGGGGCCAGAAGGTTCTCGAATGGCGTCCGTGGACCGGGAGACGAGCTGTCGGTAGGCCTCCAACAAGATGGAGCGACGACTTGGTTAAGATCGCGGGATCGCGGTGGATGCGGAAAGCACAAGACCGGTCTGAGTGGAGAGCCTTGGGGGAGGCCTATGTCCAGCAGTGGACGTCTTTCGGCTGACATGATGATGATGATGAATAATTATTATTATTATGGAAATTATTTATGAAAAATATGAATGCTCATTTTCGAATCTTAGGTGTTAATATGTTATGTATTTAAGTATGGATCTATCATGCATTTTAACTATACATATATTCTATTTAAACATGCCGTTGCCATATTACTCACAAGCTCATAACCCAAGTTTTTACTCACCTGGAATTAGGTCAATAATCATTATTAGTGTCAAGTGTCCCGTGATACCTACAAGTTTACTAAGGTAAAATATAATTAGCTTTTGCTCGCGCCTACCTTTGTGTGAACCATAATAGACAGATGAATGTAAACTTTAAAATTATGCAAAAAATCGTTTCAATATCGGTTCAGTAGCATTTTTTTAAGTTACTAGCCATTCCAAATGCATAAAACTCTTCCGGTTCCATAGTAGGTAATAAATAGTAGTCTAACATACTCATAACTTCAATAGTGTTCATAAAAAATTCGTTGATGACAACCCGAATTCGATATTTTATCGGTAGATCGCAAAACAGCAAAACTATAAAACTCTTGAAATTGCGCGCTTAGAACTCATAAATGCATTGGTAATAGTTTACTATAAAACTGGGTATGCTTGAATATTTTAAAGAAATAGAGTTACACGAAAATACCATGTTTTAAACCAGTTATTGATTCAGGCGTTTACTTGCTCATGCTCAGTTTGTAAAAATAAATATATAAGTTAGTTTTCACTTATATTTGTTCCGATAAAAATAATAAAATTCATGATGTAACACTCGGGAATTCTCAAACAAATTTTTGAGGTATCTCGGAGTTTTGGACGAAATTTGGTAAACTGGAAGCTAGAAGTTTGGAATAAGAAAATAAATATACAACAAAAACAAAATCACGCCTGATTCCCAATGGGGTAGGCAGAGCACACGAAACGTTACCGCTTCGGAGCAACTTTTAGGAATTTTAGGTTTTAAGTTAGACAAAAACGGTACAATAGTGACAGGTTACTAGCCTGTCGCCTACGGCACAGTAGAGAAAAGGACAGTAATCCGTCTCGGCAGCGTCCTTGATTTAATTACCTACGCCGGTTCGGTATGATTGGTTTTTTGGAGTCTTTTTGTATTTTTTATTTCTATTTTTTTACTATTACGGGTATCCCGTGAAACCATATCGAAAATACAAACTGAGACATGGATGCACAGAAAAAACAGAAAAAGAGACCAGCGCTGGGAATCGAACCCAGGCCCTCAGCAATCCGTGCTGCGTGCTATAACCCGTACACCACCGCTGGTCAGGAATCTAGACACGAATTTAACCTATGCATACATATCTCAGGTTGCTTACTTTATTTTTCTTTTGCTAGTGCTGCTGCTAAGGTAGCGTAGTAGAAATAAGCAAGATAATATAACTATTTTATAAAACCAGCTAAGTGCGAGTCGGGCTCGCGCACTAAGGGTTCCGTAGCGTTATCTATACAACATTAGACATTAGCAAAAAAACATGTTTGTTGTATGGGAGCCCTATTTAATATTAATTTTATTCTGTTTGTTAGTATTTGTTGATATAGCGGCAACAGAAACACATAATTTGTGAAAATTTCAACTGTCTAGCTTTCACGGTTCCTGAGATACAGCCTGGTGACAGACGTACGGACAGTGGAGTCTTAGTAATAGGTTGCCGTTTTTACCCTTCGGGTACGAAACCATACATAAAAAATACTCGTATATATATTATTTACCCAGAACACGTACATTTGATGTTACATTATTATGTTACGTTTATTATTTCTGTAAATTGGCGGCTTAAACTATAAATATTTTAAATAAAATAAAAAATATAACACATGATGCTTTCAGAATATATTTATTTACGTACACCCTTTTTAATTAAATCGCAAGTTAAAAAAAATATTAATTATGTGGGCTCTTAAAACACGTTTTAATGCTATCAAACAAAAAGGTCCCTTCATAATATACGGTCCAGAGAACACACAAGATACGGATTAAAACCAAAGGGTACCCTCGCATTCTTCGGCCAGGTATCGGGGACTTCATGTATTGTAAAACAAACATCACCCGAAATTGTTTTAGGCCGAAATTGTGTGTTCCTAAATTTGTTTTAAACTAATAATGTTGTTTTTAGCATGGAGTTGAAATAAAAAAATTGTTAGGTTTACCTTATGGAAGAAATAATTGGATTATAAGGCTGTTAATTATGTAGGTAATAGACTGATAAAATCACATATTTTTTGAGTTACTTATTTAATAAAATTTTCAGTAAATACTTCGAGTATTTCAAAGAATATTTCAATTATTATTTACTATTTTTTGTTATAGCGGCCACAGTTATTAAACAATCTATGAAAGTTTCAACTGTCTTACTATCACGGTTTATGAGATACAGCCTGGTGACAGACGGACGGACGATCAGACGTAGGTACGAACGGACGGACGGACGAAAGGACGGACAATGAAATATTAGTAATAGGGTTTCCGTTTTTACCCTTTGGGTAGGTACGGAACCCTAAAAAGAGATTAATAAAAACACAGACAACCTGCTTTAAAGTATGTATAGTGTAAATCGATTGTACTATCGATCCAAAACTGCCGTGGGCACCGATATTAGAACGTTATCCCGCCCTCTCTTACTTTATGCGAGAAACCAGCTGAGGGATAATACTTGAAGATGGGCAGCAGTGTATTCTTGGCAACTTTTACATCCTATTATACTGCGCTCGCCAACCGTGGCAAGCGTGGTGAGTATTGCCCCTCCTCTTATGATGCCAACCAAAGCAACTGGAGTTTTGTGGGGGAGGCATATCGTCCAACAGCGGGCGTCCCACAGCTAATATGAGGAAACTAGTAGTTAAAGGTGTATTTTATTCGATATTTTCTCCAATAAAACGCTACAAGAATGCCCAGACTTCAACAAAAATACTAAAGCTAATAACGTCACGGTTTCTCGTGTGTCTCCATTACACGAGCGCATTGTCTCTGTTCAGTCAAATAAAGCGGGGAATGCTAATAACCCGGCATATCAAGTTTTATGAGATTTTTCGCGTAAAGTGGTCTACACATGACATCATTTCGCATCTGGTATTTATGCCGACGTGAGATTGAATTCTTTGAGTCACTCCAAATAGAGAATCAAAGAAATGAACATGACGTTTTAAGTACATCAATCATCAGAGAGCTGATTCTGAAGCGTAGTGGCCGTATTTCCTAAGCCGTTTCGCGTAAGTCAGTAATTCTACTTGATTTCCAAATCTACTCTCGTAATTTGTACCTGTCAGTTGCGCGCTACGCCATATTTTGGAGAAAATAAAATTGTCAAGAAAACGGTCATTATTAAATTGTCTAATAAATTTATACACATTGTCGTACATTTAATTTTATACCAATCATAATTTGATTGCTTAGTAGCGACATCTCTTTTCTGGGTGAGCGGTTGGTTCCGAAAGAGTGTGACGTCTCTCGATGAGAGCGGAACATAGATGTCGCTAGTGCTGATGCATAAGTAGCGTAGTAGAACTAAGCAACCTGAGATATGTATGCATAGGAAAAATTCGTGTCTAGATTCCTGTCCAGCGGTGGTGTAGGGGTTATAGCAAGCAGCACGGATTGCTGAGGACCTGGGTTCGATTCCCAGCGCTGGTCTCTTTATCTGGTTTTTCTGTGCATCCATGCCTCAGTTTGTATTTTCGACATTGTCGATGTTGTTGCAAAGACTGCCAGGTTGAAGTGGGATTGGGCCGGCCACTTCAGCCGAATGCATCCACTGCGGTGGGCTAAAAATGTCACAGAGTGCGTGCCACAGGACGGATGGCGACGGTGGGGTAGGCCCAGACGGAGATGGTGGGAAGACCTGGATGTATTTCTTGACGACTGGCCTCAGGGTACTTTAAATCGTGAGCAATGGAGGGCATGAGGGAGGCCTTTTCCTAGCGGTGGGACATCAATCCAGGCTGGATAATAATTATAAGATACGTATTTAATTGGCGATTAATTTCGCATTTGTAAGATTTTAAGTAGGTATGACTGAAGAAATTTAGACATTGGCATTTGCTAAGTGGCATCCATTTTGGTGCACTGATAACTACTGTTATATTTAGATTAAGATTTCATATACGAACTTTTTTTACGCCAAATAAATTTATTCTATTATATTAAAAAACGCAACCTGTTTTAAAATATTGCGAAATCAATCCTTCTCTCGTTTCAGAAGAAACTATTTTCAGATTGGTTTTTTGGAATCTTTTTGTATTTTTTTTTATTTAAATTCCAAATTTTTTGTTACTTTTACGGTCATCCCGTAAAACCTATATCCCTATACCTATATTTTCAGATTTTCAGTTATAAGTAACTTACGCTAGTTAAGACTAACGCCTTGTAGGTATATCATGTTTTATTGTACAACTTTTAAATCCAACTAAATTGACAAGATTAAATTTTTTTAACACCTGTAAATTGCTACAGGAATCGAAAGAGTTTTGCCTCCTGAACATGGCAAAATGATTATTATTATTTATTTCTCCATATTTTAAAAAATACAAAAAAACTGAAAAAAAAATTCTGAAATTGCAAACACTACCACAGAATAGATATGTTTCCTTTGCCTTTTTCACCAGAAAAAGGAGCTGTCCTAATTTTGACAACGTCTACGTCAGATTTAAGTGATCTTTTTTTTTTAATAGTCACTAAACAAAAGTAATGGATCTATTGTGTGGGAGTTATGCCCTTTTAGAATAAGCACATCTAAAAAAAATGTAATAAATTAATAAAATAGTCGTAGCGAAATTTTTAAAATAAGCGTCTTTTTCTTTCCAAACAGAATACAGAGAACGAATCAAATTATAGTCTTAGAAATATGAAATCTTGTCAATTGAGTTTACAATTACGTAATATTTCTAAAGATTTTACAATTCTACCTTAGTAACAGTCTGAAATATAAACCAAGATTCAGCTAATGTTAAAAATATGAAAGAATAATATTTCAATATTATGAGAATAACGTATAACGAAAAATATGAGCTGACCAGACAATGTGTTTGGGAATATTACCCGTCGTTGTGATGCCATGCATTGTGTACCGTAACAGAGCCTTTGGGTTTGGATACGATATTAAACATGGATATTTTATATCTGAAATCGACAATAATAGCCGCTCCTTTAAAAGCTTAATTTTATCACTGAATTAAGTAAGTAGTTTCCGGAATTAAAAAAAAAACTATTTATTCCGGTCAGTTCTATATTATTAGAAAATACTGGGCACGCGTTTTGTCTTATTTTGGCAATCGAATAAAAAATTACAAATAAGAAGCGCATCAAAGTTCTGGAATGAATTCTTGTGCAAGGTCCGCCCGGATTGCTACCACCAACTTGCTCGCTAATCCTGCCGTGAAGCAGCAGTCTTGCACTGTTGTGTTTCGGCGTGGAGAGTGTAAGACAGTTGGTGAAATTACTGGCACGTGAGGTATCCCATCTTAGGCCTCTAAGTTGGCAACGCGTCTACAATACCCCTGGTTGAGCAAAGGCCTCGCCCTGATACTTCCACTACTCTCTGTTCACTGCATAAAATGGCCAGGCCTTTAAGAAGTAGTCCAATTCATCCCGCCATTGCCGCCTAAATCTGATAATATTTAAAGTAAATTAATTTTGAAAAGTTTTCTACAGCCTGTATGTTAGAAAGCAGATCTTAAATTACACTTAATTATGAACTTAATTTGATAAACAAAGTAAGCGAGCGTTAGATTAATTTCCTTTGTGCTAAAACAATTCCTAGCCACTTGTACTATTATCTATTGTGTGGCTTCAGTCATTACTGTACAATAACGACGCTATTCCCATTTTAGCCGTTGTTAATTTCAGCTTAAATCGTGCGTGATTAATAAATACACTGGCAAACAAAAATAACGGATTATTTCAGATAGATATACAGAAAATATTACGAGTAGATTGTACAACAAGAGCATAAAACAAGTCATTTTACCCAAGATGTTAGCCACCCGAGCCGGTACAGCGAGGTTGGATAGACACGTCGAGGGCAAAATGGTGAATGGGTTTAATGCTCGAGTTTTACACTCTGCTTTCACTTAGATTGCGAGGAAGTGAAATAGCAACAGTGGAAACAATTTTTCACTTTCTATGTACCCTTTTTTTATGCATTATTATATAATTTTATAATTTTAGTTTTATTGTTTTATTTTGAATGATTTGATTGATTTTGAGTTTTATATAAATAAAAAAATATTAAAAAGTCTAGATCTGGAGTTGAATTAAAATTCCAGGATTTTACCAAATTTTCAAAGGAATTATTATTATTGGGGAGTATTCAGATGAACTAGATGTGATTGCTAAAAGTGGCTCCGAAGCGGTAACGTTTCGTGTGCTCTGCCTACGCCATTTGGGAATACAGTCGTGATGTGTGTTTGTGTGTGTGTGTGTGTGTTCAGATGAACTCTTCAATGTCATCCCAGCTGCTAAGCTCCATCACCTTAGCACTCGGCATATGGGTGGCTATCACCCGCACCATCTCGATGATTGGTGTTCTTCCAGTGTGCGGTTTAAACATTATTTTCTTTTTACCTCGCACGTATAAAATATGGAACGGACTCACTGCTGGGGTTTTTTCCATCTAACTATGATTTGGGTACCTTCAAAATGCTAGCGTTTCGCTTATTGCAAGACTGGCAACGAACCCGCAGTCCTACTCGTGCTGTAATGGGCGGCGGTGATCACTTATTATCAGGTGGCCCGCCTGCTCTTTTGCCAGCGGTTGGATAAAAAAAAAACTTTATTGAACAGCTTTTAGAGCATTCCGCCTTCTTGAACAGCTTTTACTGCTCTTCCGAGTCTAATCTTCATCTCTGGCCCATACACGTGCCACTGCTATCTGCAGCCCTCTCCGATTGAGAGGGCTCGGGTTGTAGCACTCACACAGGCTTTGCGCGAATTGTATTTGTGCTGTAATTGTATGGAGCTTTAAAAGTACCTACCAATAAATTGCTACGCAGATGTATCCAATTTTAATCCCTGATGGTAAACAAGTGTAATTTGAATATAAATTCCGCATCACTCAGAGGTATCAGTCCGCGTTCGAATCCATCACACACACACACGCACACGCACACAATATGATGTGGTGATGGTTATTTTAACCTGGTTTGGTCTTTTTTTATGTAACTTTCCCTTTTTTTTTCAAATTGATAGTCTGTTTGTTCTTAACAATGAATCTATGTTCATGAAAATGGTATCTACTGCAGACTGTAACACAGTGAAAACTAACACAGTCTCCAGGGTTCATATTGTAATTATACATGTGTTTTGAACAATAATGATTTATTATTATATATTATTATTATTATTATTATCACCATTTGCTTAAGAGGTTATAAGTAAAAACATTGGGCTACCACATCTGACAAATTTACATATACGTAATTTCCCGGCACCCGACGACCAGCACCGCCCCGCCTCGAGTGGTTAGTATTCTTCATATGGATTTGTATGCGCTCACTACATCAACTCCGTAGCGTCACCGGATCGCCTCACTTGCGAGGTTGCCACACGCAGACGGCGAGTGGACCACTCGGTGACAGCCCGCTGCTCGCCGCCATAGTGACTACTTACTAGGAAATTCGTGGACCACGCGAGGTCCACTCGTTGTCAACGAGGCGTCCACCCGTGGACCACCTGTCCACAACAAGTGGACGCTGAAAGTCGAGGCCGTGCTGGTCGGGTCGTGCCGGGTGGCTCTAAAGAGCGGTGACCTATCATAATGGCGTTTTAAGGGAGAGTTTTTATTCAGCACTAGACGCCGGCTGATGATGATGATGATGATACGCAATTTCAGTTATACGTACACTCTTTGTAGTTACTGTACCTACATACATATTCTACGGCTCAAGATACTCCTATCACTAACGCAACACAATGAATACGAAATGAAACTCTTTGAGCTCTGAGCATCAAGTGCTACGTAGCTGAGGAGACTAAAAATTAAAAATTCGTACTTAAGCCTCTTTAGCTGCGGGCACAATAATGACACGCCCAAGAGCGTTTCGTAGAATTAAAAACTCCATTTTTATGAAATCGTTTCCACACGAACAGCTCGCTTTTGTAAAAATTTAGGTTACTTCGCTTTTGCGTGGCGTTGCTTTGCGCCCGGAATTATAAGGGGATATAGTGCTGTTCAACTGTTTGTTTTATTTTTGCCGTAATTTTAGGATAAGTTGTCAAACTGGAACTCTGACAGTATGCCATGTTTGTTCATAGATTGGCTAGATACTTGAATGTTGTAATTTAGCATGAATGAATATCGACAAAGTGGTTTTTTGTAAGATCGCAAAAAATTAACCAGTTCTATTCACGATTTTTAGTCAGGAACGGGTTTCGGTCTTTTTGGAGGATTTTTTCCAAAGGTGACTTCGTTCACAACGGTGGTGCCGGTGGTTTTTGAATCTACTTTCCAATATTTTAACCTTACCTATCAAGTGCAAAACTAAATAGTTTCTTATTTGTGAAAAATTATTCACTCATAAAACATAACTTGTTTTAAAAAGAAAACAATTTCATCTAACTTTGGTTTTAACCAGGTTATGCGTCCATCTCGTTAGTGACAGACAACCTACGCTGCGTTTGCCGATCCACGGCTTCCATTCGAGACTTTTTCGGCTTCAACGGCCATCTGTTCTCCGTGCTATATAGCCTGCTTATTGTCACTTTAAGCAGCTATATCTATCCGAAATTATTAAATAGAGTAATACTGAAAGATAATTTAGTATTCAGACCAAGATGACCTCAACATAACTGGGATTAAGTAAATATATACTTGAAAATGAAAATTCCTGTATCTATAGGAAGTTTCACCTCAACAACGATATTAAAGGATTCCTTCTTACCATACATCTTACATTATCAAAACGGTTTTAGATAAAGCTAACTGAAGTATCATCGACTCCTAAGAAAACCACTTTGAGTGCTAAATAGCTTCGGCGACACACGAGCACATACTTTGACTAGAAACGCTGATACTTCAATGCATATATTACAAGTTTTTGAAAAAATAAACCATCTCAAACGCATTAGCTTAAACATTTCCGTTTATAATAACTCCACTGCTATGATCTCTTCACTGATTGGGAGGATTTAAACTGTTATTTGATGGAAGATTTTTCGATCCCCGGGAAAAAGATATCCCATTATTTACTTTTCATGAATAAAATAACTAGTTTTAAACAAAACTATGACAAAACTAAACTTGGATTATCTCTAGATACACACTAGATTGTAGTCTTTCTAGCAGCAGCAGGTTATTCTAGTGTCTAGAAAAACCTGCTTTAATTCTAATAATTACATCAATGAACTTTATGCACTCTGCGCATTATTAAATAAAAACAGTAAATATTAATTCAAGTAAACAACGCTTAAACTATTTATTATTTAGCTCGGAAAAGTGTCCCACTGCTAGCCAAGGCCTTTGCCATTTACTCTATTTGTCCCGGTTTAAACAGAGTCGACAAATGCTAATGGTTACACTTACCTGTTCAATATAATAAATTAAATTAGCTGTATTCGTCTTTGCCTGCATGCCGAATGGAGATCGGTAATAAATTAACAAAAACAATACCGCAAAGTACGAGTAATGCCTGATTTAATCGAGAATTTAGGAATAAAAAAAAAGTAAGAAAATGTCAACTTCAATTTGTTAAAAACTGCAATAATAATACACGATAGTGGAAACCATTAAACTCCTTCGTAAAGTGGGCGCAGCGGTCCCGTTGAATGAAATTCTCCGTGTGTTTTCATACTCTTTGTGCTATCAAACACCAGTGTTTGTGGTATTTTGGTATTTTACTTGTAATTTTATTGTGCTTAGACTGAGGGAACCACTTCAAAAGTCGTTTGAGAACGGGAGAATCGAGTATCGATCTTGGTTGACATTTTGTTGGAATGTGTCTGTTTAAATACGCAGTATTTGGCTATTTTTTATGTTTTATAAATAAAAACTTCACAATGCCTGTTATCGAATAGATAAACAATTTTTAAGTCAAAAAACAAAGTTATAAAGGTTTGAAATTCAACATTAGACAGAGAAAGACATACTTGCATTCTTCTGCTTCACCTTTCTTTCTTTCGTCACACGCAAGTTGAGAAAGAGACAGGTATGTAGATTTTTCAAAAAATCACTTTAAATCCAATTTTTAACCGATTTAAAATTTTTCTTCGCTAAACACTGTATGTATATCTATATTTTCACACACACACACAAACATCACGCCTGTATTCCCAAATGGGGTAGGCAGAGCACACGAAACGTTACCGTTTCGGAGATCTATATTTCATAATAATAAATAAGACATGGCAAATTCAGGAGTTGTCAAATACCGTAATCCACTGGTTGAATAGAATACCGTCAAGTTGTTTATAAGCTTTCAAAAAAAGAGCGTACAAAAGGCCGGCAACGCAATTGTGACTCTTCTGGTGTTGCAAGTGTCCATGGGCGACGGTAATCATTTACCATCAGGCGATCTGTTTGCTCGTTTGCCCCCTATATCTTAAAAAAATGAGCCAGAAAGAAATAAGTTTTAAATAAGAAAGCTTTTTTGGCCTTTACTGTACACCACGTAGTAAATAGCTCTCAAAGCAAATAATACGATAAGAAATTATGCGATGTAGCGACACCTTGTGTCAGATGGTCGTCACATAAATAAATTTATTAAAATTTGATGTGCACGCGCAAATAGCTGGATCTCTGCGGAATAACACATAACTTTTTTTTAATTTCGATGTTCCCATAATTGTGTGTTATGTTACTATTTTCATGTGTGTTTTCATATATTTATTTGGATTATTTGTGTGTAATTGTGTAAATTTTATTGTATTAGTTTTTCTTCCGTATTATTGAATCAATGTCTTCTGTCTTTCTTTCTCATAGGATCGAAACATAATTTCAAAAAACTTTACCACTGGGTCTAAAGGGCAAGAGTGTTTTTATGCAATGTTTGTACTCGTATGTTGGTGTAAATATTAGGAATTATTATCGGGATTTGTAGGAAAATCGACAAATTACAATAAAAATGCCAAATGGCATGATTGATGCGAGCGAAGCCGTGGTTAAAGGCTAGTCATGCATGAAAACATGTGCTTTGTAGTGTTGACTATAAAGTTACTCCATTTTGTGTTGCTCTTTGCTAAGAAATACATATTTAGAAGAATTGGAACTATGCATACAGTAAATTTACTTATCAAGCGAGTGCGTAGCTTGAGCGAAGCTTTGGATTGTTCTCCTCTAGACATCGCATTTCTAACTCCATTCTCGTGAATTTTTGTAAGCATCATCATCATAATCCCAGCCTTTAAACGTCCTACTGTTGGGCACAATCCCAATATATATTGCGAGCATGCTCACTAATAATTATAATGGATGTATTTCAACGCCAAGATTTTTTTTTGTATTTACTAATTAGTATTTCGGGAAATCTACTGCTATGTAAAAGTCCATTCCTACCTCCGGACCTTATCCTTCTTTCTTAGAAACCTCGTCGGCCCCATTGACATTGAAGCCGTCAAACTCCGAAGACAATCGCAAACATTCCCGCAAAGTAAATAAGAGAACACTCAGAACTAAAACATTTCGCCATTAGCTCATTGTATTCAAGTTTGCCGGAAGCGGGAACTTTACTGAAAAGAATTCGGGATTCCCCTTCTAATAGTCAGGATAAATTTGATAAAACTCCAGCCCGGGCTACAAAGTACAAACTAGTTTATTTGGTAGTGGAAAATGTTCCCGGGAACTAATATCCTCGCGGAACCCTTTAAAAAGTTTGCGGGCTCTTGATGAAAAACTTGAGATTGCTCAGACGTTTTGGACGAGTGTCGAGATGGTGAACTTTTGATGGTTTTATAATGTAATGTGAAACACTCAGTTTCGTATAGCACTTATGTTTTTATTTTTCTAGATTGCATCGGTCCGGGGATATCTTTCGGGTTAAAGTAATGACCACAGAGTACATAATATAATAATAACTATGTACGTAGTACATAATATAATAATAACTATGACGAAGCATGTTTTGGATATTGAATTAGGTACTTTTGTTGACGTAGCCTATTGTGGATATCTTCAAAATGTTCGTCTGACGAAACCTGCGCTGCGCTGTGAATGTGTTTTTTTTGGCTATATAGTTTTGTTTTTAGGGTTCCGGAGCCAAAATGGCAAAAACGGAACCCTTATAGTTTCGCCATGTCTGTCTGTCTGTCTGTCTGTCCGTTCGTCCGCGGCTTTGCTCAGGGACTATCAATGCTAGAAAGCTGTAATTTTGCACGGATATATATGTAAACTATGCCGACAAAATGGTACAATAAAAAAATCAAAAATAATTTTTTTAGAGTACCTCATATAGACGTAAAGTCGGGGTGATTTTTTTATTCTCATCCAACCTTGTAGTGTGGGGTATCGTTGGATAGGTCTTTTAAAACCATTAGGGGTTTTTAAGACGATTTTTCGATTCAGTTATTTGTTTGCGAAATATTCAACATGAAAGTGCAAATTATCATTAAAATCGAGCGTCCCCCCCCCCCTCTAAAATCTAAACAGGTTGGTGGAAAAATTTGAAAAAATTCAGGATGGTAGTAAGTATATCAAACTTTCAAGGAAAACTATAATGGCTAAGTTTGCTTGAGTATTTTAGTAGCAGTAGTTAAATTTGAGTAAATCCTTGTTCATAACTTGCTGTACAGCTTAGTTTTTTTTTTTTTTTAATACTTAGTTGAATTGAATGATATGAATATTAGAATATTTTTGTTTCTTAAACAAGTAAATTATGACTAAAACTATAATTAAATCTAAGCAAGTAGTATTTTGTAGTGGCTCGAAAGCGGTAACGCTTCGTGAGCTCCGCCATTTGGAAATACAGGTGTGATTCTTATGTGTGTGTGTAAACAAAGTATTTAAACAAGTCCCATTGAATAGGCATAATTATGAAGATCCTAGCAGCGTTAATTTTCTGAATAGCTAAGGTAATTCATTGTCCGAGGGAGCTACCAGCTCCTCGGTCCCTTCTGACGTCTTAATAATTCTAATCACTCTTATATTCTTTATTTAAAAATAAGTTACACAAAATACAAGGTTACATACAAAGCTAAAGTAAGCAGAATCCAAGTATTCGATACCCGAGCATCGCATCGATTAGTTCCGTTCCACAAGGAAATGTAAATTTACATTGTCTCCCCTTAATTTAAGACAAAACCCTGCTGGGATTTGTATGCACATCTGTCTTGCACTTCGGGATAAGAGTTGGAAGCGCACCCGATTGCCGAGTTGCCTGAATTCGATATAAAATTGACTCCTGTCGGAGTCGTCGGGTTAGACTTTGTTAGTTCTGTTCAGCGAACGGGTCGTGATCTAGAAAACGTTTTCTTTAAAAGGCTTAGGAAACTGATGGATTGGAAAATTTGCATTTGTTGAGAAAGTTAGAGTTTTTCCTCTATATTTGGTAGCGTAGCTAAGAAGCTTAAACAGAATGCATTATCAGTAAGCTAAATTAGATTGTGTCTGGTTTATTTAACCAACTTCAATGAATTGACTGAAATGAGTAACCATGCAAATGCTGTGCTGTGTTGTTTTTGTTTTATGTATATTTGTTCTTTTTTACAAATATGGTTGAAGCAACTGTGTAGATAAAAAGGATTCGTGCTAAAACCTCATAAATAAACACTAAGGAAAATTTGCATAAGTAGGTACCAGGTACAGTCACCAGCACCAATATCTGACACAACAAGCGTGCATACGATACGACTCTATTTCTAGGGCCAGAAGGACGTGGCAGATATTAATGCTGGTGACTGTACCCAGGTGTAATATTTTTTTACTTAATTTTATTATGTATATACGGTATTACGGCGTACCGTACGTTGTTGATTGCCGGGGTGGCCGAGTGGTTTGACCTATGGCCTCTCAAGCAGAGGATCGTGGGTTCAAATCCCGTCTCGCACCTCTGAGTTTTTCGGAATTCATGTGCGAAATTACATTAGAAATTTACCACGAGCTTTTCGGTGAAGGAAAACATCGTGAGGAAACCTACACAAACCTGCGAAGCAATTCAATGGCGTGTGTGTGAAGTTCCCAATCCGCACTGGGCCCGCGTGGGAACTACGGCCCAAGCCCTCTCATTCCGAGAGGAGGCCTGTGCCCAGCAGTGGGACGTATATAGGCTGGGATGATGTACGTTGTTGCGGCGGGAGCACCGTGCCGTAGATGAATACGACGAATAATTTTGTTTTTATGTATATATAATTTTATGTGCGTCTATGTTTTAGTTTGTATTTTCGATAATAATAAACCGTTTAATTCAGGCAACATCTCAACCTCAAACGACGATCAGAACCTCTCGATCAAGAGTGTTTAGGCTTAAGGTCTCTACCCAATACATCGTATCATACTATGACTGTAATAGGAACTTATCAGGCACGGAATGTAAAGCGACACGGACTTAACATGTCAACGGCGTGTTATAACCTTAAGAAGCGATTCGTCACCGTTTTTGACGCTCCGTGCATGGCACGCGACGGCGACGGTTGGTTAAGAAACGTGCTAGTGGGCAATAGTCTCCTACTTTTCAATACAAATAATACATTTTGGCCTGACACGATCCTATTACGGTCATGGTATGATACGGTATATTGGGTAGAGACCTTTAGGAGAAGAATACAATGAATTAGTCCAAATTTGCCATGACATTATTTCTGAGGAATGTTTCTCCAACTTAGTACAAAGCACTTAACAATTGTTCAAATCTAATAACATTATTACCAACTTTTAAGTAACATCGACTTTTCTAATACTTCCTTTCCTTATTTTAGGTAATTGTTTTAAACTTGGTGAATTGTGGAATAAACTCCCATCAACAGTGTTCTCTACTGACTGTAACACCGCAGTCTTCGAGAAAGGAGTAGGTATTGTGTATGTAGTTCTCTTGAAGTCTGCCTGTGAAGCCTAGTGACTTCCTTCGTTTTGCTGGTTGACATATTATTATGTGGCGTCCGTAACGTGCCCGGTTTTATTAGGACGGATTCAATTCTTCTCGTGGGTGTGGGTGGCTAATGAGACTAAGGGATCAGATCTAAGAGTAGGCAGCAGTAGTCTTTACTTGCTCGTGTGATTCCTAAATGTAAACGTTTAAAAGAAAGATGTTCTCAAAAACTGCCTCCATCATCATCATCATCATCATCATCAGCCTATAGCAGTCCACTGCTGGACATAGGCCTCCCCCAAAGAGCGCCATTTCGCCCTGTCCTCGGCTAGACGCATCCAGCTTCTACCAGCAGCCTTTCACAAATCACTCCACCTGGCCGGAGGGCGCCCTACACTACGTTTGCCAAGACGCAGTCTCCACTCAAGAACTCGTTTACTCCAGCGGTTGTCGGTTCTTCGACAGATATGACCAGCCTACTGGCACTTCAACTTGCTAATTCTTTGAGCTATGTCGATGACCTTAGTTCCTCTCCCTCTGCCTCCGTCAATTGGGCAAACTTCTTTTAACGCTTAATCCATATCTCACAAAACTCGAATCCATGTTGATCATGAATTCACGACGTGCCTTAAAAAAAGAACCACAAATTTATTCAAACCCTTTCGTTTCGACGGTCGTTTCCTTGCTGCGAACCCTCTGACATGGAGGGAGGAATATTCATGTTAGTACCGTTGCTTTGGATAATTAAATATATGAACAAAAATATTGTGCCAAGCTTCTCGTACTGAACATGTTGATAGTAATTTTATGAATTAAATTCTGTTTTGTTTCACGTACCTTGATTTTAGAGCAGCTCGATATTTCGTCACAGTTGCATGCGCCATGATCACGAGACGACTGGAGAATTGCGGGTATGCTGGTATAACTGTGTAGTAGCTCGGACGTATGCTCTTCAAACTGCCACTACTACTAATTAAGAGCAAATACACTATCCACGATCTACCCTCTTCATAACAAGTTGCCCACTACTACTGGAGCTCGAACTCACTTTAAGGCAAAATACACTATCCACTCACTTTTTTCGTATTTTACGTACTTTTACACACACACACACACACACACACAAACATCACGCCTATATGCCCAAATGGGGTAGGCAGAGCATACGAAACGTTACCGCTTCGGAGCCACTTTAAGCAATTTTAGGTTTTAAGTTTGACAAAAACGGTACAATAGTGAGTGGTATTTTTAAGTGTGGAAATTTTACTTAGGTACAGTAGGTAGGTAGGTTAGTTAGGTAGGTAGTTAGGTAGGTTAGTACAGTTGAGGTGACTGAATGACATATCAGGGTGGAACTTATAGTCAATTTCACTCTAATTTCTTTGGCAGATATGTGTATGGGTAGATTAAAAGGTATCACCCTGTTGCGCGATTCAGTTTCTTGAGATTAGATAGTACCTATGGTAATTTTCTCTGATTTTTTCTTTAAGTAAATTATTTTCTTATTTTTTCTGTAATAATTTCTACTAAATGGTGGGCAAAAATATCGGCACATGCACTCTATTATTAAGGTATTAGAGTTCATGAGAGTATCGATATTTTTGATCACCTTGGCCGCTCTGAAATATGTAATCGCGACTGTACCTAGTAGAAATTATTACAGAAAAAAATTAGAAAATAATAAACTTAAAGAAAAATTCAGAGAAAATTACCATAGGTACTATCTAATCTTTAACGCGTGTGAAGTTGGGATATAGGGATGAAGTTTAGTTTTGTACATAAGTAAATTCCGAAATATTCAGAACTGCCCGGACTCGAACCCATGAACCTCTGCTTGAGAGACCGTAGGCCAACTACTAGGTTACCAGGTTACAGGTTAGGCTGGATTAGGTTACTAGGTTTTCATAGTGTCCCTTTACAATACAGCAGGTGCGAAGTCGCGGGCGTAAGCATGTACATTAATATCCTAACCCAACCAACAAAAAGTTTGAAAACCCCTGACTTTGTCACTTCAAATTTTTAGATTTGATAGAACATGTCTAAGAACCATCGCTAGAAAACTTGCTTTCAACAAAAAATAACCGCATTCAAATCGGTCCACCCGATTAAGAGCTACGGTGCCACGGACAGACAAACAGACAGACACACATAGCGGTCAAACTTATAACACCCCTCTTTTTGCGTCGGGGGCTAAAAACAAAGCATCACACTTAATAAATTAAAATTCGAAGAAGTAATTTTGTCTATTGCCATTATATAACGCTCGCAAGGAGTCTTAAGAAGCACTTAGGGCTGATTTATAGGGCTCGACAGGTCTGATATGGGTCCCATAAGGGCCGTATATAATTTTGATATAGTAGTGAAGATACTTAAGCAAATAACCTCATGTTGCTATATTTGGTATTAAATTTATTGGTACTAGTTGGGTCACTTGAATGAGCGGGTGTTTTTAGGGTTCCGTACCTCGATAGGAAAAAAACGGAACCCTTACAGATCACTTTGTTGTCCGTCCGTCCGTCCGTCTGTCAAGACCTTTTTTCTCAGGAACGCGTAGAGGTATCAAACTGAAATTTATATTAAATACTCATGTTTACTGTCCCTTGAAGCTGTGAAAAAATCAAACTTCTAAGCCAACGCAATCAAAAGATACAGCCGTTTATGCCGCAAATTTTCGAAACTCGCAAGGGAATCAAAACCTACAGGGTGCTTTCCGTGAACTCAGAATCTTGAAATTTGGTACGAAGCAACGTCTTATAGCACAGATAAAGGAAAAAATTGCGAAAACCCTAAAATTGGCAGCGTATCTAATAAGATACATAATTTAAGATCATCTTTTTGTATTTTTTTTTTTTTAGTTATTTTTGCTAGCTTTACAAGAATCCAACGAGGCTTGAATTTAGTACATTTGTCTCACCTTGTCAACTTTAGGCTTAATAATTTTAAAGTTACCACCTACAGGTTCGTACGGAACCCTCGGTGCGCAAGTCCGACTCGCACTTGGCCGGTTTTTTTATATAAACCCGTCAAATGCGAGTTGGACTCACACATATTTATGTATGTTATACTTTTGAAATTGCGAAAATCGAGTAAAAATACCTAAAAATGTCATCATCATCATCAGCTAGAAGACGCCCACTGCTGAACAATGGCCTTCCACTTAGAACGCCACTCTGAAGTACAACTCGCCACTTGCATCCGCCGATTGCCGACAATTTTCACGATGTCGTCAGTCCATCCAGTGGGACGCCTACCAACTCTTTCCATTATGGTCGCCACTTTTCTCCCCCAACGGTTATCCTGTTCTTCGAGCAATGCGGCCTGTCCATTTTTTTATATGGTAGATGGCAAATGAGTAGGCGGGTCACCTGATGGAAAGCAATCACCGACGCCCATGGACATCCATAACATAAGCTGAGTTACGGAAGCGTTGCTGGCCCTTTGAAATAAAAAGGCTCCCCCCATCCCTAAAATGTAAGGTGGCACGCCTAAAAAATGTGTTCTCTTAATCTTTGTTTTGTTTCTATTACTTGTTAGCGTCCACAATAACACACTGAACATCTCAATTATCTGTAGGTGTACAGAATCTTGCATAAAGATCCTATCTCCAGAAATTTGACAATTATCGTTTATTTGCTCAAAAATTGGTCTGTATTGCTTAAAGTTAGTTTAACTATACAAACAACCTTTGTACAAAACCACTGGTTTGATCCACCCCAGTCATCAGAGCACTACGTGTCAGTGGTTAACCGCGGGATACACGTAATATCTGACAGGTGTAATATCAACGGTGGAGTCAACAGTATAAACGGGTTATAGTTGTCAAGACTCAGCTTATTGTGTCTGAAGTATGTAACTGTAAGGATACAAAATTCAGATCTATTTCGAACATTAATACAAAGCGTATTTAAAGTTAATGATTATATCATGGACAGTTTTGGACTAATTCCGACCGCATGCGTCCCTTCAAATAGCGAACCTACTGACATGGTGTACTGTGTTAAAAATAAAGTTGTGTTAAATACTTGTGATGTATACATATCATTTAATAATATTGTAAATCTGTTTTAAAAAGTATCAGAGCACTTCGTTGAGTTTCCGCGGGATCTTATCAGCAGGGTAATATCCAACCGGTGGTAGTCAACAGTCATAACGGCTTATATAGCCTAAATTGAATAAAGATATTTTGACTTTGACTTTAACTGTAAGAGTCTTCGGTGTTTAATATGTATTTAAATATGTAACAATGTACCTATTAAATGTATTCAATTAAAAACAGTCCTATACTTAACAAACTTACCTACATAAAATAAAAAAACTTACATAAAATAAAAGTAGAACCTAAAACTAAAACAAATTACATAAAGAGTACCCCTTAGGCAAGGTCCCGAAGATGCTGGCAGCGTTTCCTCTTTGAATTGCTAGGCTAATTCTTTGTCCGAGGAAGCTGCCAGCTCTTCAGTCACCTAGCTGTGACATCTACTAATCTTTTCGAAATTTCTTTAAAAAGTTTTAAAGCGCTAGGACCCCATGTAACTATATGTCTATTTAGTTATACGATATACGAAAACAAGAAAGAAGAAACGTTTAATCTTTTAAATGCTGTACAGAAATTGTGATAAAATGGATTTGGATAATTTGCTCGTTTCGAAGTGCAAGACAATACCAATTCTAAGACGTGTGCATTTACAAAATTATTTGTCTTTGTCATTTTACTCTTTTTTTTTTTAGAATATATTTAACATAGAACAGATAAGTAGTAGAATTTCAGGTATGTAATGTTCCTCTCAATATGAAACTGACGTAAACAAATGCAAATTTTCAACTTCTCGAGATACATGCAAAAAACTTGTTTTTTGATCGATTTTCGACCGTTCTATTCAACAAGTAGTTTTAGAAAATTTATGTCATTGTTATTTTAATAATCTATAAAAATATCTACGGTCAACGTACGTACGTACGCATGAAAAAATGAACACAGAAACACACACATAATTTCACGTTCATAATATTTCCCCTTTTCCTTTCAATCTACTAGGTACAATAGTTTAGTTTAGTTTAGTTTATTTATTCATTCAATACATCATTACATTATAATTTACATAAATGTCAAATATAATAATAAAAATAATAATAACCAGAAAATATAATATCCAGATGTATTAAGGATCTACTTCTAATATTTTCTTGAAAAGTCGATGGCTTAAAGTTCTAGGAAGCAATCATTCGTCCAAACAATAAAAGGGATAGCAAAATATTCGAGTATACACCGTCCGTTACTTGCAGACCAATTCGTACACGTCTACCGGTTACTGCCATAGGGCTCTAAGTTAATTTTACACAAATCTTTATTCGCATCGTTCCCCATTGATCATTCGCGAACCCTCGAATTGCGTTATCTATATCTAAATTAGATTTCCCCACTGAACCTTTGTGCCTCTCTAATCTCCTTGAATCTGAGACGTAACTCAAGTGTATAATATATCTTACAGCGCTCTCAGGATGAGAATCGAAATGCTATACCTTTACGCAATTATTCATGAAGTCATTAAGATAATACCTAGTATTGTGAGAGTAACCGCCGTCTTAAAGACAATTTAATACGAAACTAAATAATTTAAGTACGTTGCTCATAGAATTAGTTCGCTGAAGTGGCGTTGAGCTGGCCACGTCTGTCGCAGTCCTCGAATATAGACCACGGACGGGAAAACGTAGTGTAGGACGTCCTGAGTCATAGTGGATGGACGATCTTAAGAGGGTCGCTGGCGGCGGATGGATGCGAGGGGCTGAAGACAGAGTATTGTGGCGCGCCATGAAAGAGCCATATGTCCAGCAGTGGACTGCTAAGCTGATTATGATGATGAAATAATTTACGTGATATGACAAGCTATCATCATCATTATCATCATCAGACGGAACACGTCCATTGCTGAACAAAGGCCTCCCCCTTAAAACGCCGCAATGAATGAGAACTCGCCACTTGGATCCACCAGTTGCCCGCAACTCTCATGATGTCGTAAGTCCACCTGGTGTGAGGCCTGCCAACGCTTCGTCTGTCGGTTCATGGTCGCCACTCGAGGACTTTTCTCGCGCAACGGCTATCTGTTCTTCGAGCGATGTAACCTGTCCATTGTCACTATAACTTGCATATTTTTACAGCTATTTCGGTGAATTTATTAACATAGCTTGTAACCGCGGCTATACAAAAAAATACAGTGAAAAACAGAATCTTATAGCCTTTTTCTGAAGTCGGTAAATAGGAAGAATCGCAGCGCAGTTTCAACGGACCCAAAAATAATAATTGTCGTCTATAAGTAGATAATGCATTTTTTACGTACGAGTAGTAAACGATTATATCTTCTCTGACTCTAGTTAGTTTAGAAAAAACTTTTTTTTTGTTAGAAAGGGCCCAAGCAATGATATCATAGGTTAAAATAGAAACATCATATATGCAAACAAAATACGAAAAAACATGATCTGAACGTATAGCCGTCCACAGACTCCAGGATTCTTTTGGCGATAGCTGTATTAATGAATGTGTGCAATTATGACATGGACTCATATTTAATGATATTGTAACGGATAACTCACGTCTTAAATCAGTTTAGCCTTTACGTACGAACGATATGAACGTATAGCCGTCCACAGACTCCAGGATTCTTTTGGCGATAGCTGTATTAATGAATGTGTGCAATTATGACATGGACTCATATTTAATGATATTGTAACGGATAACTCACGTCTTAAATCGAGTTTAGCTCGACATGTTTCGGGCTATTTCGTAGCCCTTCTTCTCAGGAGCACGCGACTCGGCGGCTGCCGCAACACGCGCACTACGCGCCACCGCTGCCCGACCAAACTAACACCGGCGCACAACAACCCGCATTTTTATCGTCATTTTTATTGTCACTGTCTAATGTAGGGTAAAACACAACACTAACAACATCGCTCCGTAAAGGCACGTTCACACCAACCGATGACGCAGCACGAGTATTTAATACTGTTTTCCAACTCGGGGGTACCGACCAACCGCAACCCCGGTTAATCATTTAATATGAGTGAATCTCACGGTAGTTTCATGTTCAAAATATGACATGGATTTCTTCATTTATGACCTCGAATACTTGGTTCGTAGAAGAAACTCTACCAACGGATTATTTTAGGTCGTAACCCAAAGTACTTTCCATTTGTTGCTGAGTCCCATAATCATATCAGGAAAAGACAGTCTCGGTACAGTATTACGCGTAAACTCGAGATTGAAGCAGGCTAGATCCTGTGCAAACTGATTCGACAGTGTTTTGTTTGACTATAAAATAATCTCCACTAAACAAACGAAGATGGCGACGACTAAGACGACGTTTGTTGGCAAAGATTATGTAATGTTGCCAGCATCTTTGGGTCCATGCCGTGGGGGGATCCATTTACAATTTTTTTCTAGTTATAGTTTAGTTATTAGTTACTTACTTTTATTTACTTTTAGTAATAATTTTAATTTACTTTAAAATTAATTTATATAAATATATAAATAACTATTTTTAAAAAATATATATTTTAAATTGTAATCTTGAACATGAATTTTGAAAACTCAGATGTGCGCCCAGCCCATATTTGAACCCACGATTCTTCTCTTAAAATTCTTTGGCTACCACAGCTTTTTAGTTTCAAAAAGTAAAATGTAAGTACAACTACTTATAGTATAAGATTTTTGTATTTTAAAAATATAATCTGAAACTAATTGTCAGTTCAGCGAAATTTTAATAAGATGCTTACAGTAGAGCAAAAACGATCTTCAATGAAGGTTGAGTCAATCGAATACAAAGTCACAGTAAACAAAAAACGTCAATTTAAAAAGAATTTTATAAATAGGTACCTACTCTCTTTGCGAGCATCTGCTTGCAGTCGTACCTGTTCCAACAGTTCACAGGACCGAGCACAGCCTCACATAATTTCAGGAGCCTCGTACCATGACGCAGCGAAACACGTAATTTAAGGTTTTCGTCTTAACAAGGCAATTCAGCTTCCTGACGATAAATTAAATACACCTCGCACGGGATGCTTCGGTTTGCTTTATTTGTGAATTTAATTAAATGGCAGCTTGAGTGAGCTGTAAACTCAGCCTGTAAAGGACTCTACTCATTCCTTTTTTTTAGAACACAGTGCCTTTCTTTATTTCTGTTAAGTTCTGGCTCTGTTCGAATGGAAACTACATTTTACGGTCTTTTATAATATACTTACATTAATAATTTAAAAATCGTTTGTCTTGCCAATTCAGTAATTCTACTCGATTTCTAACTCTACATTTAGGATTTGTACCTGTCAGTTGCGCTTAGTTGTTGTTAGAAGAAAATCAAACTGACAAAAAAAATTGCCAGTATTATCCAAATACGCAACCACGATGAAACATTGAATTAACGTACCTATAAACTTTAAGACTGGCACACTAAAAAAGTGATTAAAAAAAAAAACAACCAACCCAACCTTTCATGTTTCCAGTTATTTAATTAATCCGCTGTATGAACTGGGATGTTGAATATTATCAAAACAAGTATTGCATAAATTCTAATACATGTTCGAATTTCCTGACAGACAAGCGGACGTCCTGCCAAGCATTGAGTGCGGAATCCACAAAGGAAGTGATGACTTATTAACACGCCCGAAATCCTCGGAAGCTGAAACTTGGCATCACAAGCAAGACTTGAAGGCGTACAAAGCGGCTAAATTTAAAGATCTTATGTTTGAAACACAGAACCAAAGCCTCTTTTAGACGGTGCGACTTTTAGTGAGTGTAGGGTTCTAGATCATTAGTTGTGGGATACCCAAAAAGTGACACACGGAACTCTATTATTGTCGCTAGACAGACTTTCTATGTGGCCGATGGGTTAAGAAGGTTCTCGAATGGAGTCCGCAGACCGGGAGACCAGCTGTCGGTAGGCCCCCGACCGAATGGAGCGAAGACCTGGTTAAGATTGCGGGATCACGGTGAATGCGGAAAGCACAAGACCGGTCTGTGTAAAGAGCCTTGGAAATAGAAAGAGAAATCATTTATTCGTGACAAAGTAACGTAGCATAACAAAAAGGTATTAAAAATTAAGAAAATTGTATGTCACGAAATGTCTTGGGGGAGGCCTATGTCCAGCAGTAGACGTCTTTCGGCTGACAAGATGAAACGTTCTGTCAGCCTGTATGTCTGTCACAGTACTGTATCTTGATAGACAACTTAAATTAAAACACCGTCATAATGTTTTATTACCAGTAAAATAACAAGTAGGTATACAATAGACCTCCAGTTTTTTCTGTTGGAAGCGGCAAGCATCCACCGTGAGCCTTGGGCTTTAGCCAGGTCATTCGCCCATCTCGTTGGTGGGCGTCCTACGCCGCGCTTGCCGATCCGCAGTCTTCCTTTCGAGAACCTTTTGGCCCAAAAGGCCTGTCTGTTCTCCATGCTAAATAACGTGCAAATTTTTCTGGCTATACCGGTGATCCTCCTTCTTCTACATTATCTCCTCATTTCTGAGATCTCTCTATAACTCGCTCAGCAACTTTGAGCCTACTCAAGTATTTAAAAAAATTGCTGTTTTATATATATTTTTTTTAACTTAATAAAAATATGATTTACCAATGTGACCACCAAAAGCAAACAACATTTGTACAAATACTGCATTTTACATTGACTTACATATAAACAACTTCAATTCACGAAATTTATTCCCACTATTCCTCGCTTTATTAAAATCTGAAACCACATTTATGTAGGCGCGAGCACTATTTATTTTTCAGAAAAAATAAAATAAGAGTTTCATAATTATAGAAACTTTAACGATGTTGGGAGAGCCGGAAATGGTGGAATAAAAACTGAATGAATTTTTCCTGAGGCGCATATTTATTCGGTAAGGTTTTATTTTAAAGTGACTTAATTTAACTCGAAGTGGAAGTGGGTCCAGACGGTAGATGTCAAGTTACCTGATATAATGTAGCTCTAGTTGATAATAATGAGTTATTTAAAGGAACACAACGTGTATTTTTTGTTTCAGGTAGATGTTTGAATCAGTGACTTTTTAGTTAGTAATTTTTTCTAAAAAAGATAAAAATATTGATTTGTTTGTTTGTTCTGTCTTTATAACTGTGGTAGGTACAGACTACAGACTTTAAAATTTTAAGACAAGTTTCCGTGTCATCTTCGTCATCTCAAGCCTGTATAGAAATGCATTTATTTAATCATATGGCGTAAAACATTAAGCGATTACACTAAAGAAAGAAATTACAAACTAGCTATAAATCCACATTCAGGTCCCAAGCCACGAGATTGCGTATTGATTTACAGGATGCGGACTGATGGTTCAACATCTCTAGTCAAGGGTCCCCGAACAGGATTCCTAGAACAAGCATTTCCGTACACCACTGTTAGTCTACCGCTCATAAGCGTTTCTCTATTTATCAGAAAGTTCAATTCGCCTTAAGTTTTGTCACTCTTTAGCACCACCCAGGGGACACGATCAGGGCTTAGGTAGGTAAATCCTGCGGACGAGAGTAACAGTTGTCCCCTATAAATGCATGACTGCTTGACATAATATTATGCAATATAAGAATGATGGAGGAAGTTCTTTGGTCAATCTCCAGAAATGAGAACTCAATGGAGAGATTGGTGGTTCAGGGGCAGGTGGAAGGCAGGAGGGCACGCGGCCGATCACCAACTCGCTGGACTGACCTGATTAAAAAGCTACTGAGTCCACCATGGTCCAGTGTACTCGCACGCCTCTAACCGGCGAAATGGAAGCAAATGGCTAAGAGGGCTGTAACTCGAAGGGTCTGCGACCCACCAAACATCTCTCCGTGTACCTCGTCTGCGCAACCACGACCACTTGACAAGAGTGTCCGACTAAGAAGAATATAAGGATGCATTTATATGAGTACAGTCAGCGTCAATAGCTGGTGACTTTTGCACTTTGCCGCTTTACAGCAACCGTACCTAGCGCCATACAAGATTGACAAATGTGGTAATGTGACGAGTAAAAGTAACAGCTACTTTTGATGCTGACCGTACATGTAGTTAATACTTAGAGTCCGAATTATGAGGCTCGGGTAATAACAATTTGTGCATTATATAGTATCTGTTACACTTGCATGGTTAAACCGCTTTGATGGATGGGATGAATTCTGATATATGCGCAGATTTTGGATATCTAAAATATCTTAGTTTCAATCAGTGGGGACCACCATGTAATTTTTTGAACATCACAGGATTTTTTTGCAAAATTTTGCCATTTCAACTCAAATACTAAATCAAGGTCGTCCGTCCACCGTGCCTGAGGACGCCCTACACTACGTTTTCCCGTCCGTGGTGTCCATTCGAGGACTCGTCTGTTCCACCGTCCACCGTTCGTCAGTCCTGCGACAGACGTGGCCAGCCCAACGCCACTCAGCGAACTAATTCTTTGAGCAACGTCGGTGACTTTCGTTCTTTGTCGGATAATGAGATTTTGGATTTTATTCTTCAAAGAAACCACTAGCATTGCTCTATCCATAACTCGCTGAGCGACCTTGAATTTGTGGATTAGCCCGCGCAGTCAAGGTCCACGTTAAAAACTAATAATAATTTAATAAAAGAGTAGGCGGCTAATGTAGGAGTTGCCTTACTTCGT
>NC_133478.1:16719533-16745691 GCF_025370935.1 Choristoneura fumiferana
GCTCTGTGCACGACATCAGCGCCACCTAGCGTCCACCACTTTTATGGCTCTGGTGCTCTGACGTTTTGAAACTTCAATCGCGACATTGTGACAAAACAAACCTATAACGTATTAATTTATAATACCGGTGATTTGGGTGGACATGATTTTTAGTCATTAAATATTAAATGAGGTAAGTAAAAATTTATTCAAAAAAGTGTGTTTTAATTTCGTTATGTCAGGTTTCGTTTACTTCATGTTTAGTTGTAGTACTTTTACTGTCAAACAAAAAGATTAAAGCTATCTTATTGGTTTTCTTTGAATAAAAGGAAAAATTATTTAATTGTTCTTTATATCGCTAGTAATAAATTAAATATCGTTTTCAGATAAAAAATGAGTATCATTTTGAAGTCCGGTTTTTGTGAGTATCATCAATTTAAAATTTCAACCAACTAACCGTTTATATAGGAAAATTTTTGCTGGACGTCTGAGATGTGTGGAATTAAGAAACAAACAGGGACACGTGTAGAATAATTCAAGCTCGCATCATAAACACATACATCTATTACTAAATTAGGTAGTTTAAGTCTATACAATTTGCTTTGTAATGACAGATTCATATGAGTATGACAGATGACAGAGCAGAGACTATTCTACTTTTGCCACCATGAGCCGCTGCGATAGATTTCATCACCCCACCTAGTTACAGTCACGGTCTAAAAGTATGTATACACAAAAAAATTTGAAAAATATGTTGCCACACATTTTCATCATAAATATGTATCTATTACTGACACCAAAAAAATTGTATTCATTAACTGTTTCAGTATTATGTAATCACAAATGCTTCAGAAAGTTGCATACTTAAATAAATTCCATTTAAATGTATCCACCTCGTAGGCAAAAATAAGTATACATGAAGGGTTCCATATACATATAACCACACCCAATTTGGCAAATATTTGTATGCGCCGTTTGATCATAAAATATGTATCCAGACTGCAAACACAAACCTGTTGACTGGCATAGAATCGTTAGTTGTATATTAAACTGATTTGACAATTCACGAAAACAGTGCGGACTTGTCACTGCATACGTCTATCTCACGATTATTCTATGACGCCACTTGACAGTCCTTTAGATTGAATTGACTTGTAAATATTGAGTATTTCAGTTTTAGGGTCATTCTCAGAAAGGTGCACTAAAGCATTTTTTTGTTTTTAATTTTAATTATATTGTTAATTGTTGTGGTAGAGCCGCACTGTAGCCAGTTCTTTGTTTTGCAGTACGAATGGGCGGTCTAAGTAACTAATATGTTCGTACTTTCCATTCCTGAAATATACCCAGGGACATTCACATCGTCGAATACTGAGAGTATTTCGAAAACATTTGATATCGTTTACATAACCACAAACGTCACTCGTTTTCCTAGCACCAGTTTTTGTAATCTCCGAAACGAACTCTACAAAAACTATATGTATAGTAGAAGTAGAAAAGTAGAAGTAGAAATAGAAGACATTTATTCACGTTCACAAAGACACACACAATACAACCAAACTAAAAAACAACAACAGCAACACAAATAAAACAAAAAAAAAGAATACAAAAATTAAAATATATGATTTTGTGTGTCCTCGCAAAAGTGAAACGGCCGCTGACTCAGCATTATGCTGAGGCGTTAAACGCCTGCAGCGCTGATATTCTGTCAGAACCGTCTGTGACTCGCGGAATGATACACAAATATACTCACATATATAAAATTAAGATATATAAATATATTTTATTGTAAGTAAACAAGAAATAAAAAACTACAATAAAATAAAAAAGTAAAAAAAACAAGGGACAAATAAGTTGTTCAAAAACATCAGGCTGGCGTACTCAAAGTGCTGGTTTAGTGAAGGGATTTTTGGAGCGTCAATAAGTATTCCTTCAGCTTGCGCTTGAAGGTGTACCCACTAGACGCCCCTTGGATAGGAGGAGGAATATCATTCCAGCACTTGGACGCCGCGAACTTAAAACTTCCGCGGAATGCCGCGGTCCGGTGTTTAGGCACAAGAGCCATTGCACTCCTGCGCTCACTCCTCGACCAAACTATTTTGTTGTGGAGGTATAATGGGGTCCTATAGCGTCTCACACCGAACAGCAGAGTGGCGAGGTGCATGCGCCTGCGTGCAGGCATGTTCAGCAGGTTAGCGGCGTTCAAATACGGAGTGATGTGGGAGCGGGAAGGGACACGGAAACAAAAACGAGCGCATGCGTTCTGCACTCGCTGTAAAAGTCTCTTAGAACGGCCAACAATGCAGCCGTCATAAACAACATCACAATAGTTTAATCTGGACAATATAAGCGATTCACAAAGGTCAACACGCAAATTGACACTAAGGTAATCGCGTATATTGTACAGAACTTTGAGGCGGTAGAAGCAGTTACTCACAACTTTTACAATGTGGTTTTCAAAGCTCAGCTTGCCATCCATAAGGAGGCCAAGGTTGTTAGCTTCTACCACCCGTTCTATTGGTTTACCCATGACGGCAACATCCCCGACCGTCAGAGCATCAGTAGTATTACGAATTTGATGTCTCGAGCCAAAAACAATGTACTTCGACTTGACAGGATTGAGAACTAAACAGTTCCTCTCCGACCACGCCGAAACACGATCGAGATCTGCGTTTATGGCGTTCACGGCGATGGATGTTTCCGATGGCGTGCAGGAGACGTACAATTGCAGATCATCCGCGTAAAGATGGTATCCACTGCTCTTTATACTGTATACAATATCAGAACTGTACAATATAAAGAGCAGAGGACCCAGTATCGAACCCTGCGGCACTCCTCGTGTCACAGGGCACAGAGAAGACCGCAGAGCACGACCACCGGCCCGCGCATTCCACAGTCTGCGCACGGTCAGTCAAGTAACTGCTAAACCACTTTATTGTCGTGACGTCAAACCCGTAATACGACATCTTAGATAACAGCAAGGGAATGCTAATGCAATCAAAAGCCCTGGAGAAATCTAAAAGCACTAAAATCGTACTTTTACCAGCATCCTGAGCCTGCAAAATATTATCGACTACATCAAGTAACGCAGTAACTGTCGAACGACCCTTGCGAAAACCAGATTGTAGTTCAGGTAGGATGCTGTATTTCTCCAAGTATTCCGACAGCTGGTCGCAAACCACCCTTTCTATTATCTTCGATGCACAGGGAAGAATACTAATAGGACGGAGATCGGACAGGTTAGCAGGGTTAGGTTTTTTGGGTAACGGGGTCACTTGAGCGATTTTCCAATCAGTTGGGAAAGTCATAGTTTCAATACTCCTATTAATAATGAATGTCAGTATCTTAGCGGTCACCGGAAGAGTCATAAGTAGCATGTCAATGGCAATCAAATCATGTCCCTTTGCGGTCGTTTTAATAGCGGTCATAATTTTTGTCACAGTTCCAGTAGTTGTTGGTGAAAGAGTAAATGTTTTGTCACTGTGTCTGTCAAATTCAAACCGTGTCAGATCAGATATGGATGCGGCTGGTTTACCGGGTATATTTAAGAAATGGCGGTTTATTAAGTCGGGGTCGTTAAAGTGTGTCGGGAGGTCAGTCTGCGTCTGCGAGTCTGGAAGGACAGTGCGCTTTAAGTTTTTCCAGAGAGTCTTCGAGTCGGTAACGTCATTAATGTGGTGTTCGAAGTAGGCACGTTTCTCGCAATGGATGGCTGCGATCACTAGGTGTTTCAGGTCCAGGTAGTATTGCTTATGAGCAACGGCCTTGGATCGCTTGTATTTGGCGTGGGCTTTGTCCCTGAGACGCATCATAAGCTTCACATTGCTCGTTAGCCATGGTTTGAATGCCTCCTTCACCACGATTGTTTTTAACGGGGCGTGTTTGTCGAACAGTTGGAGTATAAGTATGTTAAATTGTCTAACCATGTCATTCACGTCATTAAGTAAAAATATTCTGGTCCCAATTTATAGTCTCAAGGTCATTGTCGAAGTCACTTAAGTTAATGTCCTTAAGAGGTCGGTAAGTAATACGTCTCGGCGTCGGTTTTTTTTTTTTATGTCCAACTCGGCCGTAATGAATGCATGTCTGCCTAGGTCGGGAATGTGCTTCACATCCACATTCACAAAGTGAGCATCAGTGCAAATTAGGTCTATGGTCGTCTCGCTGTGTTCGGTAAAATGCGTCGGGTCGCGTACGTGTTGAGTCAAGTTAACTGAAGTTAAAAAATTCATCAGACATACAAACTTAGTGTCGGTTTTGTCCGTAAAATTTATGTTAAAGTCACCAAGTAAAATCAAACGGTCGTAATTAACAAAAGAAGTAATTGAGTTTGTAATGGCGTCAAAAAAAGTGTCAACGTCAAGCCAAGGAGGTCGGTAAGCGGTTCCAATTATTAATCGTTTGCAGTTTATATTTAATTTTATCCACATTTGTTCTACGAGTGCAGCCGGCGGGTGCGGAAGAGTGCGGGCGGCAAGATCACGACGTATAAAAAAACCAACGCCCCCCCCGCGCCCCGCGCGGACATCGGTCGGTCTAGCTACATTTCTTAGTCGGTATTGAGCGATGGTAGGAGCTCGTCCCTCCTCGCCGGCGCGCAACCAGGTCTCATTGATAGCAACGACGTCGGGTTTTATCTCGGTCATAATGGCAATCAACTCGTCATGTCCCGTACCAAGTGATCCAGCATTAAATAAACCAACCTTGAAGTTTTTAAAACGAGGCATGGCAAGAACAGAAATACGTTACATAAAAACAATTACAAAGAAGAGGCTGTAAGTAGGTAAATATGATAGTTATATATAGTGTAGCGAGAGCGGTGTGAAATATGTGCATATAATACGTGTTAAATAAATATATAGCTTTGTTTATAGGCAAATCACAGAACGGGACAAAAATAATCAGTTGTTTCACTTTCGCGACGACACAACACAATGAAAACAATACGTTTGAAACACACGGCAAGGCCACAAAATGAAGGTAATTTAGTTTGCATGATAATAATATATAAATAGACACTTTTAAACAAGACTTATACAAACGGAAATAATAACAAAACCCTTTTTTTTTCAGGACTCCACAACAGAAAACAAACAATAAACAATGACTACACATTTGATTGGAAAACGGTGACCGGAGTAAAAATACTCAAGTCGGCCAAGCTGCGCAAGCGATGGCCCGGCTGGCCATCAGCTTTACGGGCAAAGATCCTCCCGCCCCGGGTCCACACGAAGCGCCAAGCGGCGGGGCCCGCAGCCTGTCGGGCGCGCTGGAACAGCTGGCGGTTGGCGGGCGTCAGCCGCTCGTTGGCGTAGAACCGCTGCGGTGCGGCGGCTAGGCCCAGGCCCTCGGTGGTGGCGCCGCGGCGCACGCGCGCCTGCCGCAGCAGCTCGTCGCGGACGGCGCGCCGCGCCAGGCGCACCACCAGCGGGCGCGGCCGGCCCGCCGCGTGCTCACGGCCCACGCGGTGCGCGAACACCACGTCCCGCGCGTCCAGCTCCACGCCTAACTTGGCGCAGACCCGCGTGACCAGCCCAATCGGGCTCTCGCTCGGCTCCTCCGGCACGCCGGACAGCTGCACGTCGTTCGCCAGCAGCTCCTGGTCCCGCTCGTTCAGCTCCGTTTGGAGGGTCGCGATAGCCTCCTCCATCGCCTTGGTGGCTACCGACGCTGCGCTATCGACGACCGCTTTTTCTACAGCGTCGACGCGACCCTCCAGAGCATCGACCTTCGCGCTGATGTCCGCCATGCAGGCCCTGACATCCTGGAACTCTTGGCGGAACTCCCTAAGCTCGTGTCTCAGGGCCTGGAGCTCCCGCCGAAACAGATGGATCTCATCACCAAGAGACAGCGAGTCCACCATCCCTGCATCCGACGAGACCTTCATAGCGGCGGAAGCTTCAGACTCAGGAGGCGAAGCGCTGGCAGCACGCGAAGCCGTGTCCCGAGCAGTGGCGGGCTTTGCGGTCGCGCGCATAGCGGCAGCAGCGGCGGCAGCGGCGGCAGGCTGGGTGATTAAGTCCTTCTCCGGCGTGTCGGCGTGGCCGTCTCGTGGCCGGACCCGCTTGCACGTCGGGCAGCTCCACTCCCGGGGGACCACCGTACCGGCAGGAACCCCCACGCAAGCGCAGTGGTAGTGGCCGCTGCATTTTGGGCACACGACGATTCCAATACGCCCGGTAAACTTGGCACAAGCCGCACATTTTGTGGACATTATAGACTAGTTTTTTTTATTTTATTTTTTTACTGTGGGTACTTTTGAGCTCTAACCGGGTCAATATAATTTCTCACTGGTTTTTCTTTTTATACACTGCACTAAAAACTCCTCGAGCAATGAATGTTACTTATTAGGTTTCGACTGCAAAATATAATAAACAAACAGTGACTGAAATGCTTATAGGAGAAAATTGACAGGAAATCTGATAAATTTACAGTATGACTGGCTCCAGTAGTATCTGGGGGCATGTAAGGTATTCAATAGATGGTTGCAGCCATAGAAATTGAATGTTTTACGTCGGGGGTCAAAAATTACGCTTGAATAAATAAAATCAATGAATTAATCAAACAAAAAATCACAAATTATAGATATTTCAAATAATTCTATTTACCTAAGCTAGTTACATATTCGACACAATTACAATTCGTTGTATGACGACATTCTATAAAGCAGGAACTAGCACATAATTTACAAAATAAAAATATGGGTTGAAGTTCTTCTTGTTCGTAAATGTCATTATCGTCCAAAAATGCATTATAAAAGCACTTAGTGCATTTTCCAATAAACAATACCATTTCTTTTTCAAAGTTTAACATAAATGTTAAGTGTTCAAGTACATCCAGGAAAACATCTCGTAATACGAGTACACATTTGGGCAGAGGCAGCTGAAAAATCTTTGTTTTCCATGTTTTGATAAGGTTCCGTGATATATCTTGGGTATCATCGATTACGATAGCTGTAATTTTTTTAAAACACAATGAATATAAAGAATTGACAACAAGAGACATCATTTGCACTTGTCCACACTTCCAACACTTCACATTAAAGTGAATAGATAAAGATGTATAGACTAAAGATAGAAAACACTACCTATTTGTAACTTCAGATAGGTTATATATTATAAAAGAAAGTCACTGGCTTCATGGAAGAACTTCATTTTAAAATCAATTACTTACATATACTTATACTGTCAAGTGCAAGATCGCCATTCTGTCATCGTCATTCAGAAGCTGTCTTCTATAATTAAAATTACAATGATTAAAGATTGCAAATTATAGATGCTTCAGTGGATCTGTCCTCAGTGGATGACCCGAAAAACTTGATCGCTTTGGCTTAGTCGATATTAATGACCACTCTGGACATTTCCAAGTATTTGGTGATCTTGATGGTGTATAAAAAATTAAATATATCCATACCAAAACAGTAATTCTTCAAAACGAATCAAAATATCAAATCGTGTTTACATATTTATGAATCAAACGGCGTATACAAATATTTGCCAAATTGATGTGGTTATATGTATATGGAACCCATTCATGTATACTTATTTTTGCCTACGAGGTGGATACATTTAAATGGAATTTATTTAAGTATGCAACTTTCTGAAGCATTTTGTGATTACATAATACTGAAAAAGTTTAATGAATACAATTTTTTGGTGTCAGTAATAGATAAATATTTTTGATACAATGTATGACTACATATTTATGCAACCTTGTTTTTGTATACATATTTTTAGACGTGACTGTACTTAGCACCCTCCCAATAGCGGTTTGATAATAAGTCATCACTAACAATTACTATGGTTACCATTTCTTCAAAGGTAAAATATATATATATTTTTTTCAGATTATTTAATTCAATGGTAAGTCATATTTATTTACGAGCTCCACATTTTGTGATTAAAATCTCTATTTATTCTCTATTTTCTTCCCGTGGACCCTTTAAATAGAGTTTATAATTGATATGAAACATTGTGCACTTAAAAATAATGAATCAGTAGTCAATTAAAGCTGTAAGTCACGACCTGATTTAAGGAAAATCTATCTCATCGCAATGCCCTTTGAATTTTCCTCGTTCCCACTGTGGATATCACGCTCACCTCGACGGCATCCCCCGTTATTTTTAGAGGGACGCGTCCCTGAAATAGAGCATGATGTTTTAAGATGCTCATCGGAAGTTATTCCAACTGTCATTTCCATTACCCTAATGACTTGTTTGACAGATTACAGGCATGTAATGACAGGAAAGGTCACTGTTGTTTTTCTCAATGGATGGCAATTAAAAATCCGTAGCATATTATAATTACAGCAGGAAGGACTTATTGCGGGAGACGGCTACGTCCGTTTTTCTTTTTAGCTGTCAGTCAATGTATATGATAAATAAATATGTTGGGCATGGAGAATATTTCTGATTATGTGTGTAAACGTGTGTGCCTTGCTTTGCGCGAGAAAATAACAAAAATTATAAAAAAACACTAGGTACCTATTATTTTCATCGATACATCTAAGACATTTAATATTAGTTAAAAGGGACTCCATGCATTCCTGTAAAAAGCCAATTCACTTAATATATTTTTCTGCATTTGTAGTTTGTAGTTTTTTTTTTGCGATCTTAGTTTAAAAAAAAAAATTTTTTTTTCTTAGTTTCTTGTGGCGTGTTCTTCTCAGTATAAACTGCGTAGCTTTTTAAAAGCACTTATGTGTAAAAAAGAGACACGTAAACAAGTCCTTTGCAAAATATTTTTTTTTTAATAACAGCCAAGGTTTTCATAAAGGCACACACATTTCTCCCACACAATCCAAGCACCCATTCTAATACCTATCTCACTTACTCTCTAGCTCTGTAACGTCAGACGGTAGCAAGACATCGTAAAGCCACGCTTTAAGTCCTAGGAGTAAGCTTATGTAAAATATGAAAGCGCTTACATTAAATATATTGAGACCTAGGTTATATGGACGACATGCTTTGCCTTAGGAGCCCTGTCTTACGAGTATTTTTATATGTCTGTACTTTATTCCAAATAAGATTAAGTAAAACCACGAGCATGCTATTTGTAACAATGCCCCATTATTTGATACAGTGAAGTTGTTCCTCAACACTGAATATCGTTGACATATTGTATAGTGATGTGTCAAACATATGGTCGTTCTTGAAAATAGGAATGTGGTCAATCCGAGGAGTGAACTGGAGAATTAGAGATTGTCGTTTTGGGAAGTCAATCTGGAAACCATTATTTATAGGAATGGTCATTATGCGAAGTGCTCTTCCACAATGGTCGTTTTGGGAAATTGCCATTGCGTGGTGAAAGGGTGATTTAGGTTGGTTAGTTATTTGTTTCGGCAGCTGAAACTTAAAATTGTATTATTTTCTAGTTAATTCATATTTAGATAACAAATGCCATTCGTGATCTAATTCTAAAATAGCTATGTCCCGTTGCTTCGATCCTGTGTAATACATGAAGAATATATGCATTTTTTTAAACTTACGGATTTCCTAAAAAAAGCATTCTTAGCGCACCTACTCTCAGGAAATACGCCTGCTGAATTTCAGGTTCCTTGATCGAGCAATCTGGGCATAAGTATATTTTAAACACAAGTTGTATCCACTCGTTGGCTTCTAACCAGCAGGTGTTCTGCCATCTCCTGTCTTTAAAGCGTTACACATCGGTCGTTTCTTTGTCTAACGTTATCCAGAATTAAGTATATATGCTAAGAGACCATTTTGAACCAAGTCACGTGCTCGATTCCACGGCCAGCCCATATTTTAGACTTAACGGCCATTAATGTTATACTTAAGTGTTTGTATGGGAAGTAAATATGCGGTATTAATGAGGTTTTAGTGTTTAATCAGCTTTATTATATAGACCGGAAAAATCCTCGGTGAATCGACTTCATATGAATTTTGTAGGAATTGGATTAAAGTAGGAGAATAATAAAATACTTAATCAATAAGCATGACAACAAAATATTCATATATTATTATTCGCGTGTTGTTTAATAATTTAAAATTAATTGTTCAATTAGAAAAAATATATATTTCTTTTACTTTGTTTTCCTTTTTCTGTGAAATGGTTTAGAAAAAATCGCCTTAAATGACGACCGGATGGCCAAGTGGTTTAGAGAACCTGACTACTAAGCTTGAGGTCCCGGGTTTGATTCCCGGCCGGGGCAGATATTTTTATGAATAATGCAAATCTTCGTATGAATAATGCGAATGATTAATATGTATTTGAGTATGTACTTATGAATATATGTATGTTTATCCGTTGCCTAGTATTCGTAGTACAAGCTTTGCTTAGTTTGGGACGAGGTCAAATGGTGTCAAGTGTACCATGATTATTTATAACGTAATATAAATTATGAATGTTTTTTTGAAATTTGACGTAAACTGGGGTTGATTTTTTTGCTCATCCAACCCTAGTGTGGGGTATCGTTGGATAGGTCTTTTAAAACTATTAGGGGTTTGCCTAGACGATTTTTCGATTTACTGATTTTTTTTTTTCAAAATATTCAACTTTGAAGAGCAAATTTTCATTAAAATCGAGCGTCCCCCCCCTCTAAAATCTAAACCGGTTGGTGGAAAAACTTGAAAAAATTCAGGATGGTAGTAAGTATATCAAACTTACAAGGAAAACTATAACGGCTAAGTTTGCTTGAGAATTATTAGTAGTTTAAGAGTAAATAGCAGCTTAAGGTATAAAATATACCTAAACTTGGAAGATATTACTTAATTTTTTCGTAATGGCTACGGAACCCTATTTTGGGCGTGTCCGACATGCTTTTGGCCGGTTTTTTTAAAAACTACACCCGTATGAAACCGGGGCGCATCGCTAAGTCAAACCTCCCGTGAAATATTATCCAATTAATGGCGAAAACTGCATTGAAATTACGTACATATAGACATTGCGGCGGGAATGTTACTATGTTACTATGTAAGGAAAATTATTATTCTGCTTTGTTTCATTTAGTATTTCTCTTTTCTAGCTATAAAACAATATGGCTAGAGCTTAATTTATGCAACAAAATCCGCCGAGACAGCAAGTTGATATTGCTACAATGTTTTGTATTGTTGGTAATAACCAAATTCATGATTGAGAGAGATTACACGTACTCAAGTAAAAGTAAGTTTCATTATTGCTTCTATGAAACACTAATCACTTTTTCACTAAAATATCGTCAAAGTACACTCGTGTGTGTATTACTTCTCTACTACTAACATTTGTATGTATATTTTTACGTGTCGAAATGTTAGATTTTTATAAAACTACCTCTGGATACATAGCGCGTGAGGTTTTTTAACCAGATGGACCGACGATCTGGTGAAGATCATGGGAACCAGCTTGATACGGGCAGCCAGGACTGATCGTGATGTAACTCTTTGGAGGATACTTTTTAACCCGCGACTCAAAAAGAGGGGTGTTACAAGTTTGACCGCTATGTATGTCTGTCTGTGGCACTAGCTCTTAAACGGGTGGACTGATCTGAATGCATTTTTTTTTATTTGAAATCTGGTTTTCTGGCAATGGTTCTTAGAAATGTTTCATCAAAATCGGTTCGGCCGTTTTTGAGATATTGAAATTTGAAGTGACAAAGTCGGAGTTTTCCAACTTTTTGTTGGTTAGTTTATGTCCAGCAGTGAACGGCGATTTAAATAAGCCGTGGTGGCCTAGTGGTTTGACCTATCACCTCTCAATCAGAGGATCGTGGGCTTAAACCCCGGCTCGCACCTTTGAGTTTTTCGAAATTCATGTGCGGAATTACATTTGAAATTTACCACGAGCTTTACGGTGAAGGAAAACATCGTGAGGGAACCTGCACAAACCCGCGAAGGAATTCAATGGTGCGTGTGAAGTTCCCAATCTGCGCTGGGCCCGCTTTGGAACTAAAGCCCAAACCCTCTCAGTCTGAGAGGACGCCTGTGCCCAGCAGTCGGACGTATATAGGCTGAGATGGAACGGCGATTGGCTAATATGACTGATGATGATGATGATGATCCATCTACATGAAAAGAACCTCAGTTATTAAAACACATCTCAAACTATACTTGGGTAGCTTGTTTAGCTTAGGCCTTCAATGCAGGTAGACAGGTACTGATGACGAAGTAGAGAAGCAATACCAAGAACCAACGCAATCTAAAGCAATAATTTTGTAGCAACACAATATCATATAACATAAGTAAAACATTGTCCAGAAAAAATATTTTTCGCATAACATAGATCCCAAAAGGGAAGTATGTTAATGGACTCAAATGTGTTTGCAAATAGCAGATAAGCATTCATTTTTATGCGGCAATACAGACTGTTAATGGCGTGTGCGACCAAGATTCACATGAAAAGGAAAACGTGCCACAGTCCGGGTAATGGTATCAAAAATATCACCATTTCTTCCCTTTGGAGGACAAGTTTTTGCTGTAAATTACATTGTCTCCTTTCATGTGTGGTAATCTGGTTTACAAAGTTAACAAGAAAACATGTCTTCTTTTACGAGTGAGGAAATGTACAAAGAAAATGTACGTTTTCATCCGGTGTAAGCTCCACACTCCAGTTTTCCGCTAGGCGTGAGAAAATGAGGTCAGCTGACATATATTTCTTGGTAGCTGTGTATTGTGGGCTACTATAAAGCCTATGAGATTTTAGTTTCGAGAAATCTTTGTGCTTGATGACAGTGGTTTCATGAATAATGGTTTCTGGATTCAATTGTCTTTTGCAATCTCATATGAAAGTGGATGCGTCTACCTGTCTGTGTCTGTTCTGCGTGCTTTACATAAAAACTAGTTAAATGCCTATTTATAAAAGAAATTGCATTGAATTGATTAAAGTGTTTCGGAACGTAAATATAACTTGCGTTTGTATCTACTGCTGAATTATTTTCAATTTGAAATCTGTTTTTGCGTCCGAAGAACAATTCATTTTCTTGTATTGATTATTTTCTTCCGGTGCTATCTCCCAGCGGAAGTTTTCAATCATCAAGCCATATTTACTTTATCCAGATAATAAGTTTTTGCTGTTAAGATCAGCCTTGTGTTTTCATAAGTTATTATGTTTTCTTTGATGAGCTTTAAGTAATGTCAGGAGATATGTTTCAAGTTCTTTTCTGATTCTCAAACTATTTTTTCCATGGATATGAGGAGTTCGATGTTAAACTATAGAGATGATAATATATAGCGGCAGATTTACTACTACTTTATTGTTGTCAGCTGCCTAATTAATATCAGCTTAAATTTTTGTAATTTTTTGTCCTTATTAAATATAATGACCCGGATAACTCACGTCTTAAATCGAGTTTAGCTCGAAATGTTTCGGGCTAATCCGTAGCCCTTCGTCTTCGGAGCAACGCGACTCAGCGGCTGCTGCAACACGCGCACACAGAAGTCGATTTAAGACGTGAGTTATCCGGGTCATTATATTTAATATGAGTGAGTCTCACGGTAGTTTCATGTTTTTGTCCTTAATTATCATTGGTAGAAAGCCATAATATTATTGTTTTTTTTTCGACTGGATGGCAAACGAACAAGTGGGTATACTGATGGTAAGAGATCATCACCGCCCATAAACATCTGAAACTCCAGGGGTATTGCAGATGCGTTGCCAACCTAGTGTCAAGTGCCAGTTATTTCACCGGCTGTCTAACTCTCCACGCCGAAACACAGCAGTGTAAGCACTGCTGCATCACGGCAGGATTAGCGAGCAATATGGTGGTAGCAATCCGGGTGGACCTTGCACAAGGTCCTACCACCTGCAAAACCTTGTTACTTGAAGCAGTTTAAAAATAATAATAAACACTTTAAAAAACAAAGCGAGTTATCGTAGTAACGCAGTTTCAACGGATTGCCCCAAGGGTGCGGTTTGTGGAGCGCTACTAAGAATTTTCTCAGATGTAAATACTCTTCTATAAGATGAAGGCTAGAACAAACAAATATAGCTTGCATCTAAAGACGATAAAGTGAAGATGTGATGCAACGACGCTAAGTCCCGTGAGCTTTTAAAAGCATGAAAAAGTGTAATAACATTTTTTGAGATGACTATATTAGTGCTTTTATTAAATTTTAAATGATTTTGATATTATAATTTACCACGAACTTTGCGGTGAAGGAAAACATCGTAAGGAAACCTGCACAAACCTGCGAAGCGATTCAATGGTGCGTGCGAAGTTCCCGATCCGCACTGGCCCCGCGTGGGAACTATGGCCCAAGCCCTCCTGTTCTGAGAGGAGGCCTGTGCCCAGCAGTGGGACGTATATAGGCTGGGATGACGTAACGTAAATCCTTTAAATTGCTTGTTTTCATAATAATATTCAATACGATACGACCTGTTACCGTAATGTGTTACATTGTTGTCGTGTTTTGGGAACCATAAATGAGTCAGCTGTTAAATATGTACATATTATAGACAGTTTTGTGTACTTGATTTAGGTTATCTATGGCCACATTTTTGAACAGTGTCGTGAAAAAGATATTCGCACAACTTCTTAATAAATATTTATTTGTACAGCAAAAGAATTCCCTCAATTTTATATCTTTCTCTCAGACATTTTATTATTTCTATACGCCGTAAGCTCAACTTCATTGATTATTCGAACTGTTTATCAATTTGTTTTCCAAATATCAAAAAATATGTTTTGATTTAGCTACGATAGACTTATTTTACGGAGCTTAATTTTTTTGCTCGGGCGGTTTTGTCAATTACTTTCGTAATATTTGGGAATTTTGTCAATTTAATGAAAATACCGATTTTAATTTGACGAAGGGGAGTTTCCCTTAAATTGATATTAATATTCGTCGACGTCACGACATCATAAAGTAATTGAGTTTTCCCCTTAAAGTGTTTCGCTCACCTCTTGAACATTTTATATTTATTGAAGTGTCAATCTGTTACGAAAGATTTTTTAGATCCTTAGATTTTCAAATGAAAAGGAGGTTTGTTAAGTGAGTTTTTTTTTCACAACGATTAAGATGAAAAACAGACAAAATTGAATAGGTAAAGGATAGTGTCAACATTTTTGTATTTCTATTTCAATTGACCAAGTCACGAAGTAAGCAAGCCTGTGCCTACTATTTGGTACAGTCAAGGAAACTAAATCACGTACCAGGGTGGAATCTTTGTGTTAGTAATATCCCAATTTGTCATGTTGACATTTTGTCAAAAATAGCATAGCGAAATTGATTATCACAAGGTTCCACCCCGGTACGTGATTCAGCATCCTCGACTAACTACCTTAGTTGTTCTGAAAACGTCGTAAAACTGGTGCCTCACAACATCTGAACAACACCGAACAACTTTTAAGTTAAGATCATACCTTCTTCCAACAGCATAACATCATCAGACCTCCCCGAAATTAATTAACCGAAAGAATTTTACCCCAAATTCCGTACTAATTTGCCTGATATATTAACACCGAAGGCAACAAAGATTCAGAATTAATTAAATACAGCGGGCTTGTAAACCAATCCAATTTCCGAAGTTGTTTGACAACACCCTTTATTATTCATAGTTCTATTATTTCTGGTGCGAGTTCCTTGTCGGTGGCAATTACAGAGTTAAGGGGATGTATTTTGTAGAACAGTTTCTTAGGTGGCTAGTACCTATTGCATAGTATTGTGAAGGGTTTTTGATCATTTAACTTTGACCTAGTTCCAGCTTCCAAGTTTTATCATCTTACTTTTTCTCCAAAGTCACTGACGTGAATTTGTAACTGATAGGAGACTCATCATCATCATCATCATCCCAGCCTACATACATCCCACTGCTGGGCACAGGCCTCCTCTCAGAACAAGAGGGCTTGGGCTATAGTTCCCACGCGGGCCCAGTGCGGATTGGAAACTTCACACGCACCATTGAATCGCTTCGCAGGTTTGTGCAGGTTTCCTCACGATGTTTTCCTTCACCGCAAAGCTCGTGGTAAATTTCAAATGTAATTCCGCACATGAATTTGGAAAAACTCAGAGGTGCGAGCCGGGGTTTGAACCCACGACCCTCTGTTTGAGAGGCGATAGGAGACTCCTATTAGATAAATCGGTGGCATCGCAACAGATATGGACAATCGGTGATTGCACTTGGCAAGTGATTGTTCATTGTAGCATTCTAATGGAGACATTTGTCCAAGAATGAAGGTCTTCCAGCTGATGATTATGAATTTTCAAAGTGGCTACTCTTGAGTGGTTTAGGTTATTTGTAGGATGTAAGCAATTTCGAAGTTGTACTAAAGGAAGAATAAGCGGTCGGAAAGCAAAATGTTGAAAGCTTCTCGCATGGGCAATCTAGCAAGGACCAGTGTTCATCATCATCATCATCATCATCAGCCCGAAGACGTCCACTGCTGGACAAAGGCCTCCCCCTTAGAACGCCACAATGAACGACAACTCGCCGCTTGCATCCACTGGTTTCCCGCTACTCTCACGATGTCGTCAGTGCACCTGGTGGGAGGCCTGCCAACGCTTCGTCTTCCGGTTCGTGGTCGCCACTCGAGGACTTTTCTCCCCCAACGGTTATCTGTTCTTCGAGCGATGTGGCCTGCCCATTGCCACTTCAATTTGCATATTTTTCCAACTATGTTAGTGACTTTAGTTCTTCGACGGACCAGTGTTCATGAATGCATAAAATATCAGTGAAGATCCTTAGCGAAGGTAGAGGCACATAAGATAACAATACTTATATAATCAGACAACGCGAAGAATAGAATGCATCATAGCGGTTACGATTTTTTATGGATATTTGGTTGCGCATAATTCTGAAGCGTTAAAACACTCCAGCGCTGATTTTCAGCTTGATTATGTTGATAATAAATAAGCCGTGGTGTCCTGGTGGTTTGACCTATCGCCTCTCAAGCAGAGGGTCGTGGGTTCAAACCCCGGCTCGCACCTCTGAGTTTTTCGAAATTCATGTGCAGAATTACATTTGGAATTTACCACGAGCTATGCGGTAAAGGAAAACATCGTGAGGAAACCTGAACAAACCTGCGAAGCGATTCAATGGTGCGTGCGAAATTCCCAATCCGCACTGGGGCCCGCGTGGGAACTATGGCCCAAAGCCCTCTTGTTCTGAGAGGAGGCCTGTGCCCAGCAGTGGGACGTATATAGGCTGGGATGATGATGATTATGATGTGGATAATGGAAATGATTTCGATGATACATACACACATGATAATGATAATTATAACAATTAAAAAACTAATGCGGTTAATCTTCCATTTTCTTGTAATTTCGAACAAGTTAGTCCTAAATATTCAACGATACATGTTTAATATACTTGTTATGCAAATAAGCTAAAGCCTCATTAAGGCCTATCGATCCCCCTTATTATTTAAGGTGCGGCGACACTGTAAAGATCTAATTTGTCTCGCAAAATCATTCAACCCGAAACGCCTTAATCTTCCAAGGGGGTTTGTTAGTTTCGTAAATAGTCTATGCAGACATGGCAGGGTACGAAAACTGAGGAGTAACTATTAGAAACTACACTCAGGCACTTGTCCCACCGCCAACTAACTAGAAACGAGTGGGTGAGCAGCGAGAAGCGAGTACGTGTAGTTTTGTCGCTGGCTGTAAGCGAGTCTTCGAGTGCGACGGGCGATTACTCACTCCACTCGACTCGCTCGTGCGGGGCGGGCGCCAAGCTGACATCGCTGAGCGAGTATCTATAGCTCAGCGAGTTTTACAGCTCTTGTCGCTGTGACAAAAGATGTAAGAGCGAGTTCTCGCCGACAGTGTGAACAGCCAGCGTTCAACTATTAATATACACTATGTATGATAAGAACGTGACCGGTAAAACTTCGAAAAAGGAAAAGAATTATGATGCGAAATTCTATAATTATATAGTTAATGAATTACACTTTCATGCTTTATTTTTAATAAGGTGTCCAGTCTCCCGAATTGTCTATAATCGCTTGGCATCTTTGAGGCATACTTTCAACTAAATTTTCAGCGTAACTGCGAGGTAAAGACCTCCATATGGACTTCAGTTCTCGAGATAGATCAGCAACGCTAACAGTATTTTTTCCTCGTAATTTCAGCTTAATCCACGCTCATACATTTTCTATTGGATTGGCATCGGGTGATTGTGAGGGGCAATCCAAAACATCGATGCCATTTTCGGCCTTACACGCAGTACAAACCCGACTTCGGTGTTTAGGGTCATTATCTTCTTGCAGGATCCATGAAGCATTATGCCTTGAGAACATCTTCTTAGCGGAAGGTAACAATGCCTTTTCATAAATTTTCGTCATTTTTAGGGCATCCAGTGAACCAGTGAACAAGTGCAAAAGGCCAAAACCCTGTTTTGAGAAGCATCCCCAAAACATGCACCTTTACTGGGTGCTTGACGGTCCGCACGATCAATCTGTTATCAGCCGTAGACCAAGCCCTAGTTGAGTAATTAGCTGCCCAAAATGAAGCTTCATCTGAAAATATTATATTATTCCAATTCCGGTTTTTGTTTTCACTCGCCCATGACAGTCTCTTTCCCGTGTGTTTTTCGGTAAGGAGCTGTTTCTTCATAGTACTTCGAAATTTGAATCCATTTTCCATCAAACGTCTTCGTATTGTATCTATAGATATCGATAAACCATATTTCTTTAACTTTTCTTGCCCAAAACGCAAAGATAAAAGTGGATTTTTCATAAATATTTGTAAAATCCGCTTTTTCTCTGCAGAAGAGGTTGATTTTGTTTTCTCGCGTTCTGGTAAGTCGTCGACGTTTTTTGTTTCCGAGTATCTTTTCACCCACTTGTTCACAAACGCCTTCGAGTTATTCATGTACTAAGCGGCCCGATCGCGAGACATTTTGGGTCCTTTCGGATGTAAACAGAGGAACACTGCTTCGTACCGTGTAGCATACGTGGCACTCATTTTGGAAAATGTGCTTTTGGCGGGAAACTGACAAGTTTTTTATTTTATTTTTTACAGAGCATTGTACGTTAAAGACCATGCTATTCAGCCAGTACTTTTTTTTAATGCGTGCCATTTAAAAAATAAAAATTATACCGGTCACGATCTTGTCATACACACTGTATGTGTCTCTTTTACTCACACAGGATCTTATATCTGAGCGAGAAAATAGTCGATAGCCAATCGTTTCCTCGCAGGCGGTGAGACAACTCCCTTTAGCTTAAATTTGGTAGAAAATACACCAGTTGCTTGGCCCGTCAGTATTATTAGAAAATAATCTTGCAACTTCTTCCATGTTACAGGACTTTGACCCATGGGAATTTCTCAAAATTCCTCCTTTTTTAACTCCCGGTGCAAAGAGAGGGGTGTTATAAGTTTGATCGCTATGTGTCTGTCTGTAGCACCGTAGCTCTTAAATGGGTGGCCCAATGTGAATGCGGTTTTTTTATTAAAAGCAGTTTTGGATATGTCTCATCAAAATCGGTTCAGCCGTTTTTGAGATATTGAACTTTGAAGTGGCAAAGTCGGGGGTTTTTCAACTTTTTTTGGTTAGGTTATCCTTACATAGATCTTAAAATATAGTATTGTAAATGTAAATTAAAATATAATACTGTGATTTTTTTGTGGACGTTTGTGTGCGTGTGTGTTACACTTTGACGCTTAAACGCTCGGATATTTTTGAATGAAATTCACTGTGTAGATCAGTGGTTCCTAACATTTTTAATATTGTTACCCATATGCATATGGCCTTCTATAAAAACTGAATTTACCCCCCACCCCCCTTAAAATTTAATAAATATATACAACGCAAGCAAATCAAAATATCTTCATTAATCACATTGATACTTTGAGCTTTTAAAACCAGCCTTACAATGTTTAATTTTTTTTTTAATAATCGAATAAGTAAAAGCTAGTAAGAGATGCCATTGCCATGTGCTGTAAGTACTTACTGAGCGGCGATCTATAATTTTTAATTTTTACTACTTAGCTAGGTATTTAATTAGATTAGGTCTTAATTATTAGGTTATTGAATACCCCCAGAATATAGCTGATTTACCCCCACGGGGGTAAGTACCCCTAGGTTCGGAACCACTGATGTACATAGTCGTATCTCTAGAATAACAAGCAGGCTACTTTTTATCCCGATATTTCCACAGGATTAGAATAAAAATCAATCTCAATCGCTAAGTTTAGAGACATCCTTATGATACGTTATAAGCAGCACCGCTGGCTTCTACATTACATTGTCTAATTTTACATTGCTGTATGGAGTTCAAATTTTATCAAATAAACTTTATCACACACACACAAACACATACACACACACACACACACACACACACACACACACACACACACACACACACACACACACACACACACACACACACACACACACACACACACACACACAAATACATGAGAAATCAAAACTAACTGAATGTATTAGAATATAATAGATGCATAATTATGTACATTATATTGCAATGGGGCATTATATTGCATTATATTGCAATTATGTACATTATATTGCAATTGCAAATGCGTGGTGGCCTAGTGGTTTGACCTATCGCCTCTCAAACAGAGGGTCGTGGGTTCAAACCCCGGCTCGCACCTCTGAGTTTTTCGAAATTCATGTGCGGAATTACATTTGAAATTTACCACGAGCTTTACGGTGAAGGAAAACATCGTGAGGAAACCTGCACAAACCTGCGAAGCAATTCAATGGTGTGTGTGAAGTTCTCAATCCGCACTGGGCCCGCGTGGGAACTACTGCCCAAGCCCTCTCATTCTGAGGGGAGGCCTGTGCCCTGCAGTGGGACGTATATAGGCTGGGATGAACCTTACAGTAATGAGACTAAAACTAGCAAGCACTAAAGCTAAGTTGCTTTCATGAACATCTAAAACTTCAATCACGCGGCTTTCAACCGTGCGACGATTAAAGCGACAACTTGATTACCAGCTAAATGATTGATTAAAAAGCGCTTTGATTACGACCGGTGTTAAACGAGTTGATGTTATTGCGGTAATAGAATTCTATTGGGATTTCCTACTTGGCCATTGGGGCGCGCAATTAACTTTTTCCGGTGACCGTACGGCGACTAAATGTAGTTAGTGTACCGTAAAGAGTGGAGATACAATGAGGGGAACTTCTTCGAAACTGTCACGTCTTTAGTCAAAATGGCAAAAACAAAACCTTTATAGTTCCACTGCATCTACTCTCTTCTTCTTCTTCTTCTTTTTCAGGCTTTGTCTATCCACTGCTGGATGTAGCCCTCTCCTAATCTCCTCCACTCCTATTCTCCGTCTTCCTGAGCCAGTACGTTCCCGCGTAACCCTACTATCGCACCTGATGAAAAGTGCAGATGAGGCTAAAGTGTATCTCATTGGTTCAGTAACTTTATCCAGAAATACAGATGATGGGAGCGAATTCCATTCCTTAGCGGTTCGCATTATGAAATAAGAAGTGAACCACTTAGTGCGTATCAATGGAACACTGAGTACATAAGGCAATAACTACATTGTCATCATTATATTGCACTATAAATACGTGCAACACGTTCACTGCTACAATAAACCTATCATCTACTAAAGAACCGCTTAAACTGCGATGCCTCAATAAAAGAAAGTGTAACAATCATTCAAACTTTTTACTATGTCTAAAATTGAAATAAAAAGTTCACACACATCAACACATCAGTGCGATTCGGACCTTACGTAATTGTCATTAAAGCCTCTATTTCTATTGCCATTTGAGTGATGTTACGACTATTCGCTTCCAAGTACTCTAATGCTAAAATATACAAAATCTGCACTGACGTAGTGTGATTACAGACTTTGTTGTTAAGTGTTAGCGTTGTTTTTACAATGGACTCCTTGCCTGTATGAAACTTGATGTTTACTTTGCTGTTGAGTTCTCACAATTTATGGCATTGCATGTAATATGACGATAGAAAACGATTGCTACGACAATTTGTTTAATGTGCTTGTCTACTTTGAGATGATTATTTTCAAATAGTCTTTAAAGATGTAGTGAGCAACGTTTTGCCATCATACGAGTATTTTGTCGGCAAAATTCCTAACCTCCTCCGGCCCAAGTCGTTTCGTTATTATGAATATGAAACTTTACGTCACTTATGAGAGATGTCGGTCTCAAATTACAATAAGTCCTATATAAAGGACACTAGGCGGTAGGAGGGTTTCAAAGCTAGTAAAATAAAACAAATATTCATACTGAATCGCGCTGGCACAATTATTCCGTGGCTGTGTAAATATGGCGTTAAATTTGATTTAATTTTCATTCGCCGAGCAACCGTTGTATGATTTGCATCAAAGGCTGAATACTCGCGGAATCGCTTGCTTGTACTATTAAGTCCGACAAATTGAAATTCCGGGATTTTAGTAAATTAAATGAATCAACAAAGTACTATATATTATCTTCATTTATGTTGCATAAACACTTGTTGTTAGCAGATGAAATTTCTTTATTTCTTTTTATGGTATCATCATCATCCCAGCCTATATTATATACGTCTCACTGCTGGTTACAGACCCACGCGGGCCCAATATAGATTGGGAACTTCACACACACCATTAAATTACTTCGGATGTTTGTACAGGTTTACTCACGGTTTCGATGTTTGTTTGTTGCTATTAATTACTGGATTAAAACAATTAGTATTTGATCGCCAATTTAAACCTTAATAAGCCTTATTTAAGCCTTAGTCCTAACTTTAACAGACTTAAGACGTGAGTTACCAGCTTTGTTACTTTGAATATTATTTCAACATTACTAAAATTCTTCAATGAACAATTTGTGCTTTATAAAGTACATTTCGCCGTTATTATTAGTGTTCATTTATTCTTTATAAAGTACATGAGGACTCACGAGAATAGATCAAAAATAATGTTTAAGCTGGCATGCTTTTACCCTGAATAGCTGTGCTTAACGGCGCATCAATCGATTTCCATGCCACGATAGAGTTGCTGCTTGATAGCCAGTCGATATATCGATGATCTTGACATGCTCCATCACTGTTATCACGTAGAAGGAAATATGCAGTTGCCCCTGTACCATCCAGTAAATCTTTATTTGCCAAAAGGCAATTCCCTACTCGATCTGCACGCATGTATAATGCTATAAATAAGGTAATTAATATTTATTCTTTACAACTGCATCAGTGTAAAAAAATCCTGATTACCTGGTTAAAGACCTTAAATTATGAAGAAACGGAAGCACTTTTAAGATAATGTTTAATAATTGTGAGAAAAAAAAGAGAAGTAATTTATAGCCTAAAAATTAAGTGTTAAATGTGTATTTTTTGTTGAGTGTATTCAGGTTCACATACACTCCCACATCCTCACACACACAGACACATACTTGCATGCCCAATCACTAATAATAGTATACTTAGATTATAATTTTCATATTTTAAAGTTTGTAATTGAATAGTTATTCAATGCATGTCATGCTATAGAAGAGCGGGACTATCTGCTACAAGTGTGTTACACACTTACTAGAGGGCCTCAACCTTCATTCATTGTCAACCACCTTATGATAAACAATAAACTTTTCATTTTCATTTTCATTTTTTTCATGCTAAATGCCCAATAGAAGACACTCTGATGTTACTACAAAGTCAAAGTGAAAATATCTTTATTATATTTTGGCTAAAATAAGCACGAACGAATGTCAAAATATGCACTTACCACCGGTTTGCAAAAGCCTCTGTTGAGAAAAACTCAACGAGGTATACATTAATGTTTTTAAAACAGACTTACATCACAAATATTTAACACAACTGAATTTTTAACGCGGTAGATTTGCTAATTATTTGAATTTACCACAAGTTTATCCATTCCTGTCCATTTCACTAGGTCTAGCGGTCCACGACGTGATTTTACCAAATTTCCACGGTAATCCCCAAAAATTACGTCGTGGTTTTATCTAAGTTGTAACACGTTGTATGAAAATCACACGGGCGTTGGTAAAATAGTATAGTTAGTTAATATGATGTTTTACTTACTGGCGACGTTAATAATATAAGTAGGTACACAGACGCGAGTGATTACCTGTTAGAAAAATAAAACACAATTTAGAAATAATAGGCATTTATAATTATACTTTATATTAATTTTGTAGGGTTCCGGAGGCCAAAATGGAAAACGGAAACCCTTATAGTTTCGCCATGTCTATCTGTATGGGGAAAAAATATATATTTACACATATCTATAAACTATACCTACATAGAAAGATACATTAGAAAGTAATAACAAATAAAAATGGAAGACTAATAAATAGATAAAATTATGAAAAAATTGTAAAGTCAGTCTGTCAGTCGGAGTGTTGGTAGGGCAGCACATCATCAAAGCCAAACAGCTTCGCAGCTGGCTTCCATTTGTGACGGGTGCCTCGAATGCACATGCTAGGTATATTGTTTGTTATATTGTCCGTCCGGGCTTTTCTCAGGGACTATCAATGCTAGAAAGCTGTAATTTTGCACGAATATATATTTTTTATTATATTTTTTAGGGTACCTCCATAGACGTAAAGTGGGGTGATTTTCTTATCTCTCCCTATACTATGGGTATCGTTGGATAGGTCTTTTAAAACTATTAGGGGTTTGCTACGACGATTTTTCGATTCAGTGATTTGTTTGCGAATATTCAACTTTTAAATGCAAAATTTCCATTATAATCGAGCCCCGCCCCACCCCTCTAAAATTGAAACTATTGAAACATTTGAAAAATTCAGGATGTAGTAAGTACCTATATCAACTTAAAGGAAAACTAAACGGCTAAGTTTGCTTGAGAATTATTAGTAGTTTAAGAGTAATTAGCAGCCGTATAGAATACGAAATCCTTAGAAAAATATTACTTTATTTCTTCGTAATGGCTACGAACCCTATTTTGGGCGTGTCTGACACGCTCTTGGCCGGTTTTTATATAACTGTTATTTTGTTTTCAAGCTACATATAGCCCTAATTTAGCATTGAAAATTAATCGGGCTCTGAGTGCTAAATACGCGTAAAGTGTTTTTTGTAGTTACGAAATTATTAAGTTATGATGTCATCTCTCCTATTAAAATCATCGACAGACGGAAGTTCTACAACACTGCTTGCGGTTTGCCTAAAAGACATATACATATAGGCTATAGACCGGGCTTAGGCTGGGGAAGACTGTGACTAAATCCATGCACTTGCTTTTTATTAAACACTATTTTGTCGGCCTATAATTTGTCACATGCATTGCCTGTATTATGAAACATTTTTAATATAACATTCTAGTTTTCGTTACTGCTGACGCCTGATTATCTTGGTCTTAAGTAGATAAAGATTTGACTTTGTATGTACACTACAGCATAAAAAATTATTATGAGTTTATGGCCTCCTATACAAATTCGTACGTACACTATATATATTAAACAAACTCTACAATTAAATAATCATTCTCTACAGCTCTGGCCTTACGAGCAAACAATTAAAACAAGATCATATCGCTCAAACTGAAAACATTAGTTCAGCGACTTTAAAAAATATGGAGTCTCTAGATTTTTCTCTTCTCTCATACAAATTAAATACTGCTATCAATGTACGCTATCCTAGAACGCAACTGACGTCGCCTGTCACGCTACAAACATCAAGCATTTTGCTTTACATTGCTTCTTCGAATAAACTATATAAGTGTAATTAAAATTATAAAACTAATAAGTTTTAAATGTCGCTAAACTAATGTTGTTTAGTTTGGCGAGGACGTTACGTTTAAATTTTTTTGCTCATTTACATGCCACACCCGGTATAAGCCATAATCCGGAGGAAAAAGGAAACGCGAATTCCTGTTAACCCTTATCCGAATAAATAAGATGAAAGACAACAATAAGCCTTGTCGTCAAGTCTTTTAAGTACATGTTCTTTGTAGATCATGGGATAATTGTTCGTTATAAGGAATGGGTATAGTCCTAGGATGACATCAGAATTACTCGCTCACCTACTTAGTCTTTTTTAACATTACTACACCTCCTTAAAAAATTGTCATACTACCAGGAATTAAAATATCTTAAAAAAATTGCAGTTTTTTATCAGAAAAAAGATGTTTAGATAAATTAAATCAAAATTAAATTGATTTTAAAGATATACTCGCGATACTAAATTTGGTCCACCCTTCATACAAATTACCGATTCTGCATACATTTGAGATCATATTTTTAAATAATTTATTGAATCAGGCGTTACTTTGCAAGAGGTCCATATCAATGAACTAAAATAATTTCCTTGCTCACCGCGACCTTACGATAGCTAAGCTTAT
>NC_133478.1:16745791-16787241 GCF_025370935.1 Choristoneura fumiferana
ATCTATTGCGACTAAGTTACTATTTCTTAAATATCTTTCTTTTGATACATTTCTCGTGTATCACAGTAACATATTGAGATGTAATGAAAAATTAAGTTTACATAAAGCTAACTACCAACTGTCTACGTTTATCATACAAGTCACAATTAAGCAAAACATGTTTTTGATTTTTCCTGAAAAATTTGGTTTTTGCAGTTATCTTTTTGTTCCCCGGGGCCGGCGATATGGTTATACCTAAACCTTTTTTATACTTTTCTTGTTGTTAGTTCAAAATATAATAGGTACTGTACAGTGCAAATTTATGTACCAGAGGAGTATATAATCAAGCAGGCATAACGTCTTGTGGTGAAACAGACTTCTTAATTGCTTCCAAACATGTTTTGAATACATCACAATGCTAAATAGTGCACAACTTTGTTCAGCTGCCAACTTTAAACTTGTTAATTAATAATTAATAATCAAACAGTGCTGCGTACGCGTCAGCCGTATAACATTCTTACACACAAGTTTGTGCACACAAATAATTTGAATAAACTTAACCGTTGTTCAGTAAATACTGAATGTTAACTTCGCTTAATGCCAGCGAGGAGTGCGAGTGTGCTTGTACAATTAAATAGTACTTGTATAATCTTTCAATGGTTATCAATGTGTGATTTATATTGGTGCGCTAAAGTTCGCATAATTTTCGCAAGTCATAATGTACTTTGGCAGAATTTTTGTTTGACCTCATTTTTAGGGTTCCGGAGCCAAAATGGCAAAAACGGAACCCTTATAATTTCGCCATGTCTGTCTGTCCGTCCGCTGCTTTGCTCAGGGACTATCAACGCTTGAAAGATTTTGCACGGATATATAAGTAAACTATGCCGACAAAATAGTACAATTAAAAAATTAAAAAAAAATATTTAGGGTAGGTACTTCCTATAGACGTAAAGTGGGGATGATATATTTTTTCTCATCCATCCTTATAGTGTGGGGTATCGTTGGATAGGTATTGTAAAACCATTAGAGGTTTGCTATGACGATTTTCGATTCAGTCATTTGTTTGCAAAATATTCAACTTTAAAGTGCAAATTTTCATTAAAATCGAGCGTCCCCCCCCCTCTAAAATCTAAACCGGTGGATGGAAAACTTTGAAAAAAATCAGGATGGTAGTAAGTATATGAAACTTTCAAGTAAAACTATAACGGCTAAGTTTGCTTGAGAAATATTAGTAGTTTATGAGTAAACAGCAGCCTAAGGTATAAAATATACCTAAACTTGGAAGATTCCGTATAAAATACGAAATCCTTAGAAAAATATTACTTAATTTTTTCGTAATGGCTACGGAACCCTATTTTGGGCGTGGCCGACACGCTCTTGGCCTCGTTTGATTTATATTTATAACAATTCTTGGTTTCTGAGGAAAAAGGGTTAGGTATGCTTTTCAACAGATTTGGCATACAGGTAATATATACCCTGGAATACAATAGGCTACTTTTTATCCCGAAATAACGTATGGTTCCTGTGGGATCAAAAAAGTTTTAAACTACATACTAATTCTGCGCATTTGAATCGACTCGAAATTTGATACGGATTTTGTAATTTGAATGACAATACAAGTACAATCAAGGCCATAATACCTGTACTTACAGACTTAGCGTCAAATATGTATTTACATGTAAACTTTGACCTTTATCAACATAAAAATGAGTTCCAGGCTTTTCCTTCAGGCCACTCTTCCCGTTAGATACGGTGGCCTCGGAGTACGACAAATTAGTAGTATTGCTCTACCCGCTTTTCTTTCATCTGTACACAGTGTGCTACCTCTGATCGGCAAAATTCTTTACCCCTCACTTTGTGATTATGATTATGAGGTAGCATGCTTGTCAGATGCGGAAAATGCTTGGAAAATGGCTTGTCCGGGAAAAGAGCCCCCTCAAAATAAAAACATTCAGAAACTATGGGACGACCCAGTTTGTCGCCAGGTTCACGCTTATCTCCTGGATACCTGCTCGTCTAACTCGGAGAAGGCTCGCTTACTCGCCTCGTCTGAGAAGGAGTCTGGTTTTTGGCTCCAAGCGTTTCCTTCTACAAATTTCTCTACCCTCCTCGACAGTAATTCTTTTAGGTTGGCTGTCGGCCTCCGTTTAGGAGCCGATATTTTAGTACCCCATCTCTGTCTTTACGGAGCATCTGTCGATCGCTTGGGCCATCACGGACTCTCGTGAAGAAGGAGTGCCGGCCGTCTGTCTCGCCACGCCTGCCTTAATGATATAATCCGCCTTTCCAAAGGGCTTTTTCCAGCATAAACGTACTTTCTGTTCTGGAACCTCCCGGGCTTGCGCGCGATGATGGAAAGAGACCCGACGGTTTAACCCTTATTCCCTGGCAAATGGGTCGGTCACTTAACTGGGATGCCACTTGTGTGGATACCCTCGCGCCGTCCCATTTAGCCTCTTCATCTACCAATTTGTTTGGGTCCATGGAGTTCGGACGCTCACAAACTTTTTGGACAAATGAAAAAAATAATATTCGAAATTACCAATGACCATAGGGCTGGTGCATTTCTCGCCCAACGTATTTGAATCACGATCCAGCGCGGAAATGCAGCCAGCCTTATGGGCACTCTTCCTCAGGGACAAGACTTGGGGGAATTGTATATATAGTTAATTTATTTTTAGGATAGTTTATCTTCAATTGTACCTTTTTAATTTAACTTGTTTCTGTGTAATTTATATGTCGTGCACAATAAAAATATTTCCATAAGTATAACTTTCTCACATAACCTCCTGTTTATAACAACATTAAAATTAGTTTGTGAAATAAAAATGCGTGTTAACTTTCTTATGACAGAAAAGCAACCCTTTTATTTTCTTCTTAAAAAAAGAAGTACAATCACATTGTTGATGGCCAGCAACAAATTACGTTCGGTCAAATCAAAAAGTTTTTATGTTACTAACACCTCCCTAATTATGCTTCAGCAAATTCGCACAGCATTGCATAAATGTATGTACAGTCATCTCGAATTCGAGGATACGTGGATATGCGTGTAGCCACTTCCATTAATTCAGCCTACATTCCCTGAATTTGTAATTTGGCACGAGCTAATAACGAGCAAATTTATTGATCGAATAATATCAAGTATTATCGTATTGTTACGGCGTTGGGTTAGGTGATAAACTTTGATCGTGTTTTTTCGTAGCTTGGAGGCGTTTTCAGCAGGCTGAAATACTGTTTCAGGCCGTTTCAGAGGATGCTCTATCACATATTTGTTTATCAAAATTTCACCCAAGTTGCCGTCGTTTTCAGGCGCCTGAAACATGTTTTCAGTCCGTTTCAGGCCACCCTCTATCCGATGACGCCATAACCTGAAAACCCGTTTTCAGGCGTTTTCAGGGGCCCATAAAATTTTCAAAAGGAGTGAAAGACAGCACAATTAGAAAGGGACTGCTATACTGAGAACATTCTAGAAAGTGTGTGACAAGAATAGCCTATATGTGTGAGAGAGACAGACAGATGACCCTATTTCCGGAATATTCTAGTAACTGTGTGAGAGAGATAGCACATGAAAGAGACAGACACTCTACTCGTTTCCGGAACATTCGAGATTAGGTATGGCGTTCTAGCTGGACTGTTCTCGAACTTTGTAGACCGATTCACTGGGGGTATATAAGCCGGGCGAGGTTGCGGCGGAGACAGTTTTCGAATGCGATACCGAGAGATAAACATCGAAGAGAATCAAAGCCACTAGTAAGTGAGTTTTAGAGTGCGAAATTACTGTGAACTGTTTTTAAATGTTTTGTAAAGTTAAGTAACAGTGTGAAAATAAATCCTACTCTTATTCATCGGTGTTAAAAGTGCTTTTCAATCACGAACCCACCCCACGAACGTAACAGTATTATAAGGATAGGTAATTTTGATTCTACCCTACCAATATTATAAATACTAGCTTTAGCCCGCGGCTTCGCCCGCGTGGAATTCAGTTATCGCGCGCTGTTCTCTCGGGAACTGTGCTTTGTTATAAAAAGTAGCCTACGACACTCTCTGTCCCGTAAACTATCTCTATGCCAAAAATCGCTCGCTCCGTTTCGACGTGAAAGACGGACAAACATACAAACACACACACTTTGTCATTTATAATATTAGTATGGATGACAATTTGTGAGTATTTGCATGTTACTCCTCCGCTCTAAAAAAGTACAGTTTGATTAATTCGAGTTAACACTTGACAGATGGGCGTGACTTCAGTCAATTTTCAACTTTGACGTCATACAAATAAAGCCATTTTTAGTATACCGCTACCCACGTTTACAGATTATGTAAAAACTATTTTATTTGTATGACGTCAAAGTTGAAAATTGACTGTAGAACGGATTTGAAAGAAATTTTGCTAGCCACTAGCACTAGCGCTGCATATCCTAGCTGCCTACTCAATGCAAGACATAGTATGTGTATGTGTATTTTGTAACCCCCATAGGTTAACCGCTATGTGTGTCTATGTGTGTCCGTCTGTGGCACCGTAGCTCTTAAACAGGTGGACCGATTTGCATGCGTTGCTTTTTATTAAAAAGCAGGTTTTCTAGTGATGGTTCTTAGACTTGTTTTATCAAAATTGGTGTAGCCGTTTTTGAGATATTGAACTTTGAAGTGACAAAGTCGGGGTTTTCCAACTTTTTGTTGGTTAGATTAATTTATAACATATAATCGCTAAAATTGAAAACATTACGTCCTCTTACCCCAAACCCCCAAACGAATACCTATATTGCCTCCAATAAATTGTGAGCTCGAAAAAGATACGAATGTACCAAATGCATTAAAACGTGTTCCGATTCAGGTGCAGAACTAAAACATTTTCAGCTGCAAAATGTAATAGTTATAAAGCTTCTTATATCTATGTAGATTTGATGTCACCTGCCTCGTCGAGTCTCCCAACCTACTTTGCCCCGAGTCATATTTAATTTCCACCATTTTTAATATCGTCTGATTCAATTTGTTAGCTTTCTTTTATTAGAGGTCTTCATCGTTGAATATTAGTGTTTGCCTACTGTACATATATACGCTATTAATGTAGGAACTGATTTTTTTTTCAAACTAATTTATTTTTACTTGATTTAATCCACACAATTTAATGATTTAATTCATTTTTAATGCTTGTTTTAGTTTAATTTTTTTAATGTATTCTATTTTTTTGTGATGTAGTTTGTTTATTTTCACATTTTTTTGAGCATTTTATTGGTGTCTGTGAAGTTCCCAATCCGCATGGGACCCGCGTGGCAACGGCCCAAGTTCTCTCATTCTAAGAGGAGGCAAGTGTTCAGCAGTGGGACCAATATCGGCTGGGATGACGATAATGATCATGATGATGAGTATTTAGATAACTTTTTTTTTTACCAAAATAGGCTTGCATAATTTTGACTACAATCTTTCTATTACAATTTTTCTGCAGGATCGGCATACACGTGAAGTAATTCCCAAAACCTTAACTGATAATTCTAGAGATATAATATTTTGCACGGATGCTCTGCAGACCACGTAATGTAGTAAAATCCTGGAAATTCAATGCTAGGACGTGACGTCACGTGGTTTACGTGAGCAAAGCTGGGAATAATGGTTATTAAGAACCAGTCTGTACTTAAATTAAACAACATGCCCTGACTAACTCGACAAATCTGGCCCTTAAAATGTATGCTGTACCTAATAGGTAATTTTCTCTGTAGTGGGCCAAATTTTATGCCGCTGAGTATATTTTTGAGACTTAAAATATCTCGATTTTTTTTTGAGCACATAGAGGTCCACTGAGAAGGGATTTTTCGAATTTCCCACAGGATAATGAATAAGGCGGGGGGGGTCAAATTGAAAACCGCTCTATCTCTTTAATTATTTAATTATAAATGTATTTTGACGACCAGATGGCCTAGTGGTTAGAGAACCTGACTACGAAGCTTGAGGTCCCGGGTTCGATTCCCGTGTCGGGGCAGATATCTGTATGAAAAATACGAATGTTTGTTCTCGGGTCTTGGGTGTTTAATATGTATTTAAGTATGTATCTATCTATTATATTTATCCGTTTGCTTAGTACCCATAACACAAGCTTTGTTAAGCTTACTTTGGGACTAGGTCAATTGGTGTGAATTGTCCCGTGATATTATTATTATTATGCAAAATTTCATACCTAACTACTTTTCATTTACATTTCCATATACCTGTATTACAGGCTAAATTATCTACTCGTATCTCATCCCGTAACTGTCGACAAGCCTTTGTGAAACTCTGACTTGTGGGAATACGGTCGTGCCTCCTAATCTAGTACAAGGCTTGCAGACAAGGGCGATTCGACTTGACTTTATGGGTTCCGCAAGAATGTAGACACCTACATTGCTCGCAGGACTGATGGCCAATGGGGTCAGAAGGTTCTCGAATGGCGTCCGTGGACCGGGAGACGAGCTGTCGGTAGGCCTCCAACAAGATGGAGCGACGACCTGCTTAAGATCGCGGGATCGCGGTGGATGCGGAAAGCACAAGACGTCTGAGTGGAGAGCCTTGGGGGAGGCCTATGTTCAGCAGTGGACGTCTTTCGGCTGACATGATGATGATGTGATCACGCATGTAAGATTGAATCAAAAATAAGGAGATGCGTAGAAGAACAAGGGTTACCGACATAGCCAAGCGAATTAGCTCATTGAAGTGGCAATGGGCAGGCCATATAGCACGGAGAACAGATGGCCGTTTAGGCTGAAATGCCCTTGAGTGGAGACCGCGGATCGGTAAGCGCAGCGTAGGACGTCCACCAACGAGATGGACGGATGACCTAGTTAAAGTCGCGGGTTCACAGTGGATGCAAGCCGCTTCCAACCGTCAACTGGAGGTCTTTGGGGAGGCCTATATCCAACAGTGGACGTCCGACGGCTGACATGATGATGATGATGACTAGGCAGCCAAGTTTTTCTGGTGTGGAATAGCCCCAAAAGACATGTATTTGGAAAAGCAGACAGCGGAAGCTTACCAACTTCCCTTTAATCACAACTGCAGCCGTGCGAACTCATGATCAAAGTTATATTCCTCTGTGCATCGTTGGCTTTACGCCGCTTTATGACTGTTCGTGCAGTCGCGGGGACTATGCTCCTAGCCCGTAGTGGAGCGCGGTCGGTATTTATGTGTGTGTTATTACAGAGGTACAAGACTGGTAATATTAGTTTATATTGTACTGATAAGCCTGCACAATGAACAAGCGTGCCAATGTTATGTAGAGCTTCGGTTTGTGTGAGGGAAAGTAATGCACTATATCGTTTGTAGGGTGTGCAACGGAGATGCCAATAGGTCAACCCGAATATTCAACGTGTTATAGATTATGGTAAATAGTTAATAGTTCCTCCGGAAGGAAGGAGCGTTGTCATACTTACCAGGAGGGGCCGAACATAAATACTGTGTATTAGTTGATGCTGATTAGCTGAATAAATATTTTTGTTTTTTTTTTTAGTTAAGTAGGTAGTGCATTAGTTTTAAGCTGTAAAATACTGTGTGATGTTTTTGAAAATAAATAAATAACGTCTAGTTAAACCTATAAAGTATTCATCGTTATTATAAAAAAAACTGCCATATAAAAAACCGACTTGTTTTTTTTATTCCTGACTTACAAGTACATAATATCGTCAGTGTGAACCTTTTTTTTATATATTTCATGTTTCACGAGAGTTTAAGTAATACTAAAAACTATGTTTATTATTTTTAAGGTTTTCTGCTAATAGAATGCCGACGGAACCCCATGTTAAGGCACCGTGCTATAATGTCTAATCAGAAATAAACCTTTCTTTTATCTAGACCGTAGTCAGAAAAAAAGAAAAAAAATTTGTGTAAATATGTCTAATGAAATAAAAGAATTACTTTGTTCACCCGCGACCTTATGATAGCTAAGCTTATGCAAAAGATGCGTGTTCATGCGGTTCCTCCACTTCCTCCACACTAAGAAAAAAATAAAAATATGGACCTCCGCAAAGTAACGCCTGATTCAATAAATTAAGTATGATTCGTTTTGTATATTTTTGTTATTGCTCGCATTTTCTCTGAATTACACCATCTGCTTAAATCTATTACTTACTTCTTTATGTTGTAAAATGCTGGCTGGAACAGATTGCTTGAAGCGATAAGGCCTTAATATTTACCTCGTATGGTACAAAGATGTAAAAACGTCTTTGTACCTGTTTTCATAGTGCCTACTGTGTGGTGTCAATAAAGAGTCAATGTTTTAAGAAACCCTCTGTGATTAAGTCCGACTCGCACTTAGCTTATCTTTTTGCTCCATATCTATGTATTTAGAAAACTGAGGTCACACTGCACTCACATCGCTAATTCAATATCATTTCCAATTTTGAATGGCGTTCCATACAAATTCGCTAAGTGGTTACAAGCGCAATTCCCTCTTTGATCGCTAAATCGTATTAATTTCGACGCCTGCGCCCCCCGTGTATACAGTGGGGTTAGGCTGCATCCCAATGATTATTTATTTTAATTTGATTATTTTAAATTACATTTGCGGGCGGGCTTCACTGGGCAGTTACGTTACATCCGTATTGAGCACTAGGTTCGATTGTAATGCTGTAATGTAAGTAACACTAAATTTTATTGAACCAAAAAACATCCCACTAATGTTGTAGACGGAAAGCATGTCTGTTTGTTTCTTTGTTTGTTATGTTGAATAGATAATCAAATGGTACCTACCGAACCCTTCGCGCGCGAGTCCGAGTCGAACTTGGCCGGTTTTTTAAACTCCAACCTCTTTTAAAATTAACCGACTTTGCTAGAATAAAAAATCAATTATGATGAAAGTATGTACAAAACAAACTAAGGTATATTAATACATATACTTAGTCCTATCCTATTGTGATCCTTTGATGAAAGTATGTAAGATGTTCATGTTGACTCCGATATTATCCAGTAGAATTTTTTTTTAGGGTCGCCGCCTTCATCAAAATCGACGAGGTGGTCTCATCGACATCTATGTATAGACTGTATGTTTCTTACATCAAAAACGGCGCACAAAATTAGTTCACAGTGCGGATTTGTGACCCTTTGCTATGGTTTGTTGATGTCCGTGACAGGGATTGTGTCAAAATAATATTGATAATTGATACACCGCGCGTTTTGTTGCAAACAGCCAGTCTAGTGCCGTAAGTTACATATAATGTCAATGGGTGGTCTATATAAACATAATATTAATAAGGATAGATCAAGTTAATTTGTCTAATAATCATGGATGTAAGCCTAATTGAATACCTATGAGGAATTCGTCTAATAATATCACATACCCCATATTGCAATTACCTCAAATAACTAAATTACAGATGTAATTTCGAAGTGTACGTTACAGAGAACGTGAGCTAATTTTCACTTGGATTCCCATAAGATGTTTTGATAAATATGTTAATTGCTTAGTTACTGTATTGCTTGCAAGTAAGTGGGTAATTTTATGAGACACGAATTGTATAGTATCTACCTACCTACTTACAATTATTATAAGTTGGAAAGTTCGTATGTTTGGATATTTATTATTTAAATATTGGTAATATTATATGTTTTAATTAAATTTATTTTGTTATGACGATCCCTATTTGAGATACCATTTATTTATAGTTTTTTTTTTGTAATTTTCATTGACATAATTAATTATTTCATTGACATATTAAATTTGATTTTTTGACAACTCCCCCTTGGGACGAATTTAATTTATTTTGAAATTTTATTTTATTGATATTTGCTTATTTTTATAAGTTTTGATGATCTCAGCATAAATTCTTATATAATCTGACTTAATGTAGGTATATATTATAATGTAATTGTTATTGTGAAGCGAACATAAAATTTAATTAAACTCAACTATTTAGTGCTTATATATGGTGCCTATGATAAAGAATTTAGGATTTCATTGAGGTGCCGTCCAGTATGTCTGGTGCCTGCTGAACAGAATCAGGACAGAGGTTAGTATCTGTGGCAGAAGTGGGAGTGGTGCGAGTCGCCACGGTGTCCGTGTGGCTGCCCGGAGCAAACAGTCCGACATATGGTCTTTGAGTGCCCAATCACCAAATTTAGCGGGCAAGCGGCAGACATTAGAACCCTCTCGACAGATGCACTAGCATACCTTAAATCTAGTCTATTAAATATTTAGTTTAAGTAGAGAACCAGAAACCATACGATAAATAAATAAATAAATTCATTTTTTTTCTCTTTGTTACTCTTTACTCATCAGTTCTTTTACCAGCTGTTACATTGTCCACACCAAGTTGTTACGACACATAATACGGACGAACTCAGGCCCCTACACGGCACAGGTTCACACCTAGTTTAGGGGTCGAAAGCTTCGACCACCTTATACAGACCTGTTTGTACTAATGGTGTACAATAAATATTTTTTATTATTATGATTATATTATTATTTGGGTGTTTATTAACTCCAGCATGTAAAAACAGCTCAACGAATTCAAATAATTTTGGCAAGCATCATCATGCTCCCGGCCTAATATTATAAGTTGCAAAGTATAGGTAGTGCCACGAGAGTAGAGTGAATGATTACACTCAGCTACATGAAGAACTGATTACATATAAGGATAATAAATTAAATGAATGAGTGAATATCAAAATTCCGCTGTCATTACATGACAAATAAATAAATAAATATGACATGTTCTTGTGTGCATGACCTCAACTCTGGTGGCACTAGGCACTAGAGTTCATGTATCTGTTTTAAAAAATATATATATACCTCGTTGAGTTTCTTGCCGGATTCTTCTCAGCAGAGGTTTTTCCGAACCGGTGGTAGATTTTTTTTGACATTCATAAGTGCTTGTTATAGCCTAAATTGAATAAAGATATTTTGACTTTGACTTTGTATACTCTAAGAATGAAGCTTGGGCCGAAATTTCTACGCGGGCCCAATTTTATTTCGATATTCTAAATTGATCTGGATTTAATGTAAACCTTAGGTGTTCTAAGGCCTTTGTTATACAATGGAAGTCTTCCAACTGATGACGATGATTATTAGAGTATGAAATTCTGGATTTTTATTCCGAATTCAATGACCACGCGATAAAAAAAAAATCATGTAACCTCAATTTTAATTTTAGTAAAGATGACATTTTATTCGAAATGAAATGCGAAATGGATTATTTTTGACAAATCTGCCTCGTCACTTAAAATCGAACGACATAAAAGTTGGAGTCTCGTCTACCGTGTCTCGGAATTTAAAAAAAACCACGGTTGCGTGATATGCATCAGAAACCGCCATTTTTGATGTTGTACCTAATTACGCACTTAACTCATGTGATGTTATATCAACCCACACTCGTATTTTAATGCCTCTCATTATGTAACAGACACACAAACTACTATCTTCAAATCTTTCAAGTCATATTTCATTCGCACGCTCACGAATATCACACACTTATGTTTTTATAATTTTATTCATTTATGTACAACGACCGGATGGCCAAGTGCTTAGAGAACCTGACTACGAAGCTTGAAGTCCCGGGTTCAATTCCCGGCCGGGGCAGATATTTGTATGAATAATACGAATGTTTGCTCTCGGGCCTTGGATGTTTAATAATGTATTTATTTATATAAGTATTTAATTTTTTATCCGTTGCCTAGTTGTGTACAAGCTTTGCTTAGTTTGGGACTAGGTCAATTGGTGTCAAGTGTCCCATGATATTTATTATATGTCATTGTACATGACACCCTTATCTATCTATATAAATAAAAATTAATCATAAAATGTGTTGCTAAGCGCAAAACTCGGGAACGACTGGTCCGATTTCGCTAATTCTTTTTTTGTTGTGTTTATTACTGTCAGGAGAAGGTTTTTATGGAAGAAGATACAGAAAAAAAAACGACGGGGGCGAAGCCGCGGGCAACAGCTAGTCTGTATAAATAAAAATGAAACGTTAAATGTGTTGCTAAGCGCAAAACTCGTTAACGGCTGGACCGATTTCGCTAATTATTTTTTAGTTGTGTTCGTAATTGTCAGTAGAAGGTTTTTATGGAAGAAAACTTACAACGAGGGCGAAGCTGCGGGCAACAGCTAGTATAGTATAAATAGTTTACGTAGTCTATCTTATAACAATAATAATAGTAGGATAGGATACACAAACCCTAGCAAGGTAGAAACTTACCTCTTTGATACGATGAAGCACGTTTGTTATGTGACATAATAAATCATACCCTATCAATATACGCCGTGTCAATCGTTTTACGAACAGTGAATACGTTATCATCTCTGGATACCGACAACGTGAAGTGGGACACTACTACCAATTCATGATTCGCATACACAAAGAAGTGACAGGACTTGAATTCGATTCTGCCACTTACCGTGAGATATGCAAACACGACACCCACGCGTGGGGCCTCAGCAGAAGAGCAAACCGTAGCGCCGCCTAATATTTAACGCTTTTGCAACCAACACTGGATAAAGGAAGCCAAGCCAAAGGAAATTAAAATTAAATACAGTAAAATCAAAATGTCTTTAACAGATCACAAAAATCTAATCACAGCCCACGTTTTCTCGCAGCTATTACTTATTTATTAAATTATTACAGACAGTGTTGCTAAATGAGCGTACACTCTGGAGGGATTTGAAATTGTTCTTTACCACTTATAATTTGACACTTTCAACTATTCCCTCACATGAGATTATTCTTCTATAACCTCTACATTTTAAACGAATACACTAAGTTCCTACTAACCATTTCTCTAATTGTTTTGTTATTATAAAATGGCTTCTTTCCAATGGGACAATTTTGCCAGCGTTGGTTGAGAAACTGTCAAATGACTGCTTGTCATATTTTTTGGCAGAGGACGCCGAGCGTGCTACCAGCTCCTGTCCTAAGTGTCACGTATACGAATGAAGCTGTAATAAAATCAGTCCGAATGGAAATTGCCAGAAACGGATTTTCGCCGATCCTTTGTGAATTATACACCCTTACGTACGTTTGAAATGTCCCTTTGTAATGCGGGAACTAAACGTTTGGGATTTTTACTTAAATTATAAGGTACTAGCTGTTGCTTGCGAATATCTGTCTATGTATGTATCTGTCTGACTGTCTATCAGTCACTACAAAATAATTTCCGTGGTTTGAAAAGCGTCATAGCTATCTATTTATCTTTGAATGACTTTTTCACTAGAGCTAAGCGCCTCCAACGCTCCTTCGCCAAACAGAGCAATGGCTACTTTTAAATACACTGTATGGTTTACAAATGTTTCGGCGAAAATAATTGTTTAGCAAATTATTCGCTCCCAAACTATTTATACCATATTTTTATTTAGGCGAAATGTTATTTCCCAACTCAACGTTTCGCACCGATATCATTTCCCAACTAATGATTTGATAAATTATTATTATGCAAATTATTACCTGGAATTTTTTAAGATGTCATTTATGTTTTCGTCAAATGTATTGATTGGCATACCTTAATTTAGCAACATATTATTATTATTATTGAATGACATTCAACCTGATTTCCTATTGGCAGTTATCCTGGCTGCTATAAAAAAAAACCTTACATCGAAGGCTAAGGCGTGCCATAGCCTTCTGAACCTAAACTTCAAAGTCGCTTCTGCTCCGAGCCGTCTTGCTCGCTCGCACAAATCAAATTGAAGTAAAACTGCAATATAAAAATAGGCCAAATGTTATTTGTCAATTTGTTATTTGCCTAAGCCAATAATTTGCTACATAATTGTTTGCCACATAAAAGTGTGATGAAGTAAAATTTTGCAATATAAAAATGTTGCGAAATAAGAAAAATGCGACGAAAAGTTATGCCAACGATTAGGTTGCCAAATAACACTTCGGCGAAAGGTTGATTGCTAAGTGAAATTTGGCGAAACAATATTTCGCCGAAAAGGCAGTACACCACACTGTATACATTTTGATCTCAATTAAAGCTCTTCTGCTTGTTTGAACTCTTCGTGCAGCCAGTACGAAATATTAGACACTAATAGGATAGGATTTTTGTTTAAAAGCGTTTTTTTACCTTAAAAACGATTTCCATATCAGTATGGACAGTATGTACATTTTATTAGGAGTGAAATTTAAAAGTGTCAACAAAAAACCTGACGTTTTCCTCTTACTATTGGCTGTTGGCCTGGTACTTTTATTGCACGAGTCTATTCAGTTTCGTTTTTTTTTTCAAATTCAATAATAGACTTTTTGGACAGACCTCTTACTGAATCTGTAGCTTTGGTAGGTACGTTTGGTGCGTCGAGTCTTTTGATTTTTACCCGACTGCCCGAAGGAGGGTTATTAAATGGGTGAACTCCATCCAACAGTGGTAGATTTTTTTTTTTTACATTCATAAGTGCTTTTTATAGCCAAAATTGAATAAAGATATTTTAACTTTGACTTTGACTTTGAGTGCATCAGAGCTAACCACACACACTTTTGGAGAGGCTCAAAGTCACGCAATAAGCTTTGGGGAGAGTTATGCTCAGAGTTTCTATAAGGAACCGAGATAGCTCGCAAAATCTGCAAATTAAAGTGACAAAGGGCAGGCCACATAGCTCGAAGAATAGATAATCGTTGGAGTAGAAAAGTCCCGCAAAGTGGCGATCGCGAACCGAAAGAAGAAGCGTTGGCATGCCTCCCACTAGATGGCAGACGACATTGTGAGAGTTGCGGGCAATCGGTGTATGCAAGTGGCGAGCTGTCGTCCATTGGGGCGTCCTAAAAGGGATGCCTTTGTTCAGCAGTGGACGTCTTCCGATAGATGATGATAATATTTTAAAAAAATGTCTCGTTGTAAACATAAATGAAGGTATTGCAAAACGAATTAAAATCCCTGAATTGTCGCTTTAAAATGAAAAGCCTATACCTAATCTGGCGACAAATAACCCTGAATTTCGGTAATAACGCACGGCCTCAGGGACCGATACCGGGCTGTGACGTTTCGTCGTAATGTGCTTACGATTTAACGCATCGTCGCCTGTTAACCCATTGGAGCGTGGGGCAAATATGTTGCCGTAATGTTAAGGAATTCCGGAATTCAGGGCATGCTAGCTCCATTTACTAGGGTGCGAGTTGGGGAAATTAGGTGGGTTGCTGGGTTACTATTGGACTGATCAAGAGACTTGTTTGTTAGTTCTGCTGACGTTTCCACCGATATTAGTGTCGTGACTCGTATGGAAGAAATGAGAAAGTTCAATCAGGAAGGTTTCTATTAAAGGCTCACGCTAGCTGGCGTGGTTTGCACGGAGCGGGTGGACGCCTTTTTGAAAAATAGTATGCGCCCGCGCCAGTAGCTAGCGTAGGCCCTAATAAATACAACGATAGTTTGACTAGCAAACCGAGGGTCTACGCTTTAAATCTAACCTATTATTATTTTCTGTACGTTTTATTTTCCAACCTTATTTAAATACGTACCTTTACAAAAAAAAAACGATTTAACAAAAAAGGTCACTCAAGTAGTGCTATTTTAAGTTTCTAATCGACTTGTTGCTTGCTCAAAATCATTAATAGTTTAAATAAAACCCTTTAACCATCCCTTTTTTCTTTATAATAACAACTTGGTCCGTATTTCCAGACAAAGGTTTTAAACACAAACGGCTCGCGAGTCGAGTGAGGTTCAGAAAATTTTCTTTGAATTTTTTGAGATCTCTTATTGAATGAGATTCCACTTAGGCGCCTACGTTTTGCAGCAGAGATTCCCTCTGGCCTTAAGTGCGTCTTACGATCTCGGCTGGACTTAAACTAAGGGTGCTTGGAAGCTTCGCGTTTGAAACGCTTGAATTCATTTTTTGTTTCGAAAAAGTAGTTTTGATTGAAAAATATGCAGTTAAATTTGTCAATTTTTTTCTAGTAACGTAACTAGCTATGTAATCACATTATATGAAATTACATTTGAAAACGAAAGTTTTTATTATACCGTCCCTCTTATTCTCCTATTAATTAATTATAATGCACCGGTGGAAACAAGTGGCAAGTTGTCCTTCGTGGTAGTGTTCTAAGGGGCAGGCCTTTGTTCAGCAGCGGATGTGTTCCGACTGATGATAATAACAATAATAAATAATATAATCATCAAATAATATTACATTAATAATTATTATTGTAATTGTACCTGTCTCTACTTCAAATGCGCCACTAACCCCATCTACCACCCCATCCAATCTAGGTTCATATACTTTATCATTAGTCTCAAATGCTATGGTTAACTCTATGACTGTTGCCTAAATAATAAAAAACTAAATTAAATTGAAAGCTATCAAGCACGAGCGGGACGGCACGATACAAAGTTCGAATTTTGTAGTATTTTTTACTATAAATATTGAAAAACGCCCGGCGTTTGGGCGCCCTTTACTACGATTTTGCGGAGGGGAAGTCAAATCTTAGCCGTGACCTCTCCAATTTGCCTTCAGTTCTGGTGAGATTTCTTTTGCATAATATCCGTAACGATGCTTATAACTGTAAAAGATTATGAGTCCTTCTGAAATTTAATGAATTTATATTAAAATATATAATTTTTAACCGTTTTTTTGCAAGAAAAAATTAACATAATTTATTTAGTAACAGTTGCACTGACATTTAAGCCGCCTTTAAAGATGACAAATTTTATTTGATTTGTACCATCATCATTATCATCATCAGCCGGAAGATGTCCACTGCTGATCAAAGGCCTACCCCCTAGAACGCCACAATGAACGACAACTCGCCACTTGCATCAACCGGTTGCCCGCAACTCTCACGACGTCGTCAGTCCATCTAGAGGGAGGTCTGCCAACGCTTCTTCTTCCGGTTCGCGGTCGGATTAGTAGCATAAATTGATTGACATTTCTGAACGCAAGTTGCCTTTTGTTATTACTAGATAATTAATTTTCTTCTAAGTCGCTATACTCTTGCCAGAGTGGTCGAAGTTGTCAGTGAAGCAGTAGTGAACCTTCATGACAACTTTCTTGGGTAAATAATGTAGTGATTTCCCTTTGCCTTCCACACCGCTCTGCTGTAGTCCGGAGTTCGTATTTGGCAAAAACGAGCGCTGCTGCCCACTTTAACATAAGGTCCCTTAGTCGCTAATTACGACACCTTTGGGAACAGGTTGGTATGGACCAATCTCTTCTATCACCTGTTGAAAAACTGGGCTCAGCACGGGCGTAACTACTAATTATGTGCACACAAAGTAACGGAAATCTTGTGACCAACAATGCTTATATACTCGATCTATGGAGTCATGGTGTAAACATCATTATCGTCAGCTGAAAGACGTTCACTGGTCATGGGCGTCTTATAAGAAAAATTACAAGCATCATCAATCTAGTCCAGTGATGGACAAAGTACGGCCCGCGAGCCAACTCCGGGCCGCCAAGGGACTTAATCCGGCCCGCGATCATAATATAATTTCGTTATTTGGCAAAAACATAAAAATAAAACGGTGTAATCGTGGCCCTCCTCTAAAATATCTATAATTTTCTGGCCCCCCATGAAGAAAATTTGCCCACCACTGGTCTAGTCTTTCGCATCCAACAGACTCTTATAAACTGAACCATTTCATCAGTTCTTTAAGAGGCCTACCAACGCTACATCTCCAGGAACGTGGTCACCAATCAAGAACACATTGGTCTCAACAGCTACAGTTCTCCAAAGAACTCATTATAAAAGGCATTTATATAAAACTTCTGCTAAAAATCTCCTTGGAAATTGTCGCAGGATCCGCGAATTGAAAAAACGTTTATTTTTAGGAGACGCAGGGAAGACCCGATAATTGGTTTTATAAAGGCTAATGTATGGAAATATTAACTTTATCGAATCATTCTGGAGGTGAACTTATTAACATATAGAGAGAAACCGGGAATATCTCAGAGGTAATATTGGAATCGATAAGTTTAATCAATCTAGAATTTGGGTTCTTCGAATTTTAATTGGAAAGTGAAAGTCATCCAGTGTCTGGGGTGTGATATAATTTTATAACCAAAACGAGAAAGAAAGAAAGATATTGTTTAATCAGCATATCACCAAAGTAACAAGAGAAAGGTGAAGTAATTTAATGGCCATCAAAATGGTAAATAAGCACCACCACCACCACCAATGAACTTTCCAACATTAGATGGTATGCTAGTAGAAGCGTTGCCAAACCAGAGAGAAGAGATAGAATACCTATCTCCTGTGGCACTAGTTTCACTGTCTTTTTCTCCATCATCCCAACCTATATTCGTCCCACTGCTGGGCACAGGCCTCTCAAAACAAGAGGGCTTGGACCATAGTTCCCACGTGGGCCCAGTGCGAATTGGGAACTTCACACGCACCATTGAAGCAGTACAAAAACTGCTGCTGTAATGCCCGGATTGCTACCACCATCTTGCTCGCTAATCCTACCGTGAAGCAGCGTGCTTGCACTGTTGTGTTTCGGCGTGGAGAGTAAGTCAGCCGGTGAAATTACTGGCACTTGAGGTATTCCATCTTAGGCCTCTAGGTTGGCAACGCATCTGCAATACCCCTGGTATTGCAAATGTTTATGGGCGGAGGTGATCTCTTACCATCAGGAGACCCACTTGCTCGTTTGCCATCCAGTCGAATAAAAAAATAAAATAAAAAATAAGCATGTAAAATTGGAGAACTGGATAGCCAAGTAGTTAGAGACCCTAACCACAAAGCTTGATCTCCTGGTGTTTATCTCTACTGAGCAGATGTATTTATGTATTAAAACTTTTCTGTAATGTTTCCCCAGAGTACGTATACATTGATAACTACAACCTCCCTACGCCCACCTCAATTGCACGAGTTCTCAAAACCGTGTTCTCCTAAAGCCGCCCGAAACGACTCGTGCGTAAAGATATCCTAAATAAAAAAGCCGCATCCAAAACCTTAATTTTCACTTCATAAACATTCTCAAAAGAAAATTATTATTGCGCGTGAACAATAAATCCGAAAGTAAAATGGAGGGCGGGGGGTTCTAAAATCCCTTCCTATCCCGGTAACAATACGGGAAATTCCTAAAGGAAGCGGAAGTGGGGAGCAGACGCTCCCACGAATATCTTTGTTCACGGACAATTTCGCTGTTTAGTGATGATATCTTTTTTTGTCAGGTGACCGGAATATTGCTGTGTAAAATGAGACGGCTATTGTTTCGTATGTTATTTGAGTCATCATCATCATATCGTCTTATACACACGTTCCACTACAGAGCACAGGCCTCCTTGGAGCTTGGACCGTAGTTTCCAAGCGGCAGTGGGGATTAAGACACACCATTAAATTTCTTCCCCGGTGTGTAAGTACAGGTTTCTTTACAATTTTCCTTCAGCGTAAAGTTCGTCGTAAATTTCGAATGTAGTTTCGGATTGTAAATTAAGAAAAATTCATAGGATTGAGCCTGGGCTCGATCTCACGACCCTTTGCTTGAGATGTCAAATCACTGGGCCACCCCACCACGGCTTATTATTATCACGGGTTATTTGATTGTATGTGTTGAATTTAGTTCAAGTTTTATTAAACTTGCAGCTTCGTTACGATTGAATTTTCAGGCTATTCTACCTGAAAACTCGATCTTAACAATCTTAGATGATAATCTTATTGCATCAATATTTTGATGACAATTTACAGTCCAGTTCTTGACCTTCTGAGCAAAAAATCAATCAAAAATATCTGAACACGCTTTTATGCCATAAATTTATGCTCAAAAGTTTATGAATTTGTCTGTACAATGCTGGCGCGGTCAACAACAAGCAAGAGTAGAAACGACAAAAAATCGTACATTAGAAGTTAATATGCTAACAAATATTGAATCAAACGAAAAGTATTATAAAATTAAATTCAAGTATTTATTTGGTATAAAGTGCTAACAAAGTTGCTTGGTGACAGGCAAATGAAGGATGCTAAAGGCTTTTTTAGTGCGTAAAAAAATATGTCTAGAAATTATGCTAAAACATAAAAAGTCGTATTTTCAAACGGCTCAAATCGTCTAAGTTAATAATATCGAACACGTAATTAAATTTAAAACGCCAACTTATTATAAAATCTCCTCTTTGAGATGAATATTATATTAATCTATAGAATTATATTTAAGAAGCAATAAACATCATCTTCGCTTAACCAAAATGTAGGTATACAAAGCCTCAGACACGATGACGTCAATAACTCAACGTTGCCAAATCAAATTAACGAAGATGTTCCATTGAAATCAAAATGTTCATTCGTTCATTTGCTCGTTTATTCATTCATCCGGTCTCTTGTGAGTACTTCGCATCTGCATAGTGATTCCAAGTTTAAATTACTTTAAGAAAGAAGTTCGTATTTTTGCGTTCCTTTTAAGGAATGTTGAAAGTATTTTTGAAAGAAAGCTGCTCGTTAACAACTAAAATTTTATTTAATGCCATCAACTAAAATAAGACATTTTATTTATTGACTTACATTCACTATTTAGTCTGAAATTGTCCAGGATATAGAATTATATCATAAATAAATGAAATTCCATTGTGACCGCTAGAATCAAAATAGCGCTTTGTACAACACCCAAGAATTTCCAGCAAATAAATACCGAATTATTAACAATGCGCTTATCTCCATAATATCCTGTAATACATTCAATGAGATGGCTTCCTTATTCGACTAGTGAACGAATGGGATGAACGAATGAGAAAAATGTCTTCCGCGCGGGCAAACTTTGTCTCCGTTCATTTTCCATTCGGTCTTCGAAGCGTAAAATGCGAGATTCGGATTCCAGCGTACTCATGTTGGTAATTTAGTTGAATTTAAAGTTTGTCTGTATTCGTCGATTCAATTCGGACAAGGTTAGTCCGAATGAGAAGTTCGTAAATTCAGTTGGGAATTTTCGTGAATGGATTTGTTTCCTTTTGTCGGTGGTCGTTTCTTAGAAATTGTCGAACGGCTAATGGTTTGCTTGATAGCTGTGAAATTCTATAATATTGTTGCGAAAATTTGGTATCATATTTCAAATTCATACTATTTATTTGTCAATACAGATGGGTACTTAACGATGCCTTTATAAATATTTAATAGAATATTAGTCGCAAATGATGCTCATTCAAAATTATTATTGAATCATACGACAACACTTACAGAGACGGCATCACTGATATCCGTCACTTAAAGTTAGTCGACAAGTGGTGAAACAGGCCCTTAATTTATTTACATGTAATACGATTATGCTTTTATAATGATCTTTTGAAGCAATAATTATTATTTTGACAAAATATTCTTTAAGTATCAGGCATTACTCATTTATTAGTTAGTAAGTTAACTTATTTTTTAGAGTAGGTACCTGTCTTGTGTAATATGTATTATATACCTACCTAATTGTTGGCAATAAACTCATTTTCTTTCTTTCTATATTTCTTTCTTTACTCTTATGAACTTTATTGATCAATAATATTAATTTCATCTAAAGTACAGTTGGCATAATCATTTTCTGTAGATGACAGAAATATTATCTCAGGTTATATGGTGATAGCAAAAATTATAAAATAAAATTAAATGTAATATTAATTTAGTTAGATTTAGACGTAGACTTCTATTTGACAACGCGTTTGGAAATATAAAAAAAACATGTTTTTTGGCCGTAATGAAGTTATTAATTTGTAAAAACTTATTTAAGTATATTGATTGTTTATTAAATGGTTCCACCCTGGTACAGGAATCAGTTTTTTCGAACTGTACCCTACTTGGCACTATAGTTACCCTCCGTGTCTGGGGCACGTGCCCATTCCCAGACACTTGTGTCTGGTACACGTGTCTGCCCAACACAGTCGTAGTGCCCCTGGACACAATCCGTCCATTTCTGTTAATGCACTTTGGTTAATTCTTCGGAAAGACATGCCAAACGGATGAATTGATGGGACATAAAAATCCACTCTGTCCGCGGCTAGATAGACTTTAGTTTTATTCAAATGTTATTTGTTTCGGGGATAAAAATATATATTCGCTGAATGATGCTAACAAAATTGAACTTTATGTGCGAGTTTTGCAGCAGCCGCCGAGCCGCTGTGCTCCTGGTGAAAGGGCTACGAATTAGCCCGAAACATGTCGTACTAAACTAGATTTAAGACGTGAGCTATCCGGATTTTTTTAATTATATATGACTGAGTTTCAGGTTCAAAATTAAACTTAATCAAAAACTCAGTTTAGATATGTAAGTTGCATTACTTTGTGTGGCCGTTAAGCAAAACACTTTGTAATAGTCAATAGAGGACGGCGACGCTTCACTTGCGCTTTGTGCTCTTTGGTCAATGAATACCTACTCTATCTTAAAGCGCAAGTTTCATCTTGCCATTTTTTCTTACTGTTCTAGCGAAAAGAAAGAAGAGAAATTCTTTCCAACAAAATTCAATTCACGCGCGGAATTTCTATGAAAAATGTCAGCTCTAAGCTTACTAACTTCTTTCATGCTAGAATGTGAGCGATTATGAATAAAATTTGGTTTCTTATTATCATTCATTTTTTTTTATTACTTTGATTTTCTCACGTGACAGAGATGTATACATGTAAAATCCCGCAATGTCAACTAATAAGTTATAAAACGAGATTTCACAAGGATGAAATCTCCCAGAATTCTAATTCAACCGCCAGAAACGTACACAAACAAAATCGCGGTTAGGCCAGTTACCAAACGAATTCAGCACATCCTCAATTCCCCAACACTCAAAACACCTCCATCGATCGTATAGGCTTTTCAAGACATTCTATTTATCGTATACTCTTCATGTACTCCACATTTGCGTCGCGAGGAAATTGGTTCTTTAGCTTATCTCCAGATATTCGTTTTTACGGCTTGTTAGTAATTTAATGTGACTGAGGCGATGGATTATTTGGAATTCGGGGATATATTTAAAAGGAATTGAGGGTTTCATTTAATACAGGCTTATAGCAGGAAGAGTTGTTTTAAGCCGCATATGAGTTCTACGAAAAAGAAAAATGAGGACAATTTCACTGCAATCATACTATATTATAATATACTATATTATAAATGTGAAAGTTTGTGAAGATGTTTGGATATTTGTTACAGAATCACGCAATAACGGCTGAACGGATTTACATGAAACTTGGCGAACAGATAAACAAAGATCTGCATTGAGACATGGGATACTTAATATCCCGGTAATGCGTTCCCGTGGGATAATATTTTAAGTTTAAACAAGAATAGACGGCACTCAGCTCTTAAGATGACGTGACGTATTAACTTCGTTTGCAATCAGTAGATGGCGTTGTGCGAGCGAACGTTGTCCTTTCAAATTGTTACCGGAACCAAGCCGGAACCTTTTTCAGGCCAAACTCCAAGACATTTATTTATTGCGTTGCCATGGCAACAAGAATCGCGTAAGTAAACTGTTAATTGTGGTTATTGTATATTTCAAAAATTGCACGGGCATAATATACAACAGTTCAGTTAAGACGGCATTAAGCTATTTCTAATGCGGGCGAAGCCTAGTAACTAGCATATAGCAAGTATAGTTGAAATATATTACCATCTTCAGAATAAATATAATTTTATTGTTAAGCAATTAGCAACAAAGACAATGTCAAAACCATAGAGCAGTAGTATATATATTAATAGTATATAGTAGTAGCAAGTATATAGTATATAGCAAGGCTAGTAACTAGCATAAGTTACTTGCCATCTAGTTGTAGCATAATAATATAAGAGGTTTTTAAAATTACATGCGAATATTTTTGTATTAATATCACGTTTAGAGAGCACTTAGAGAAACCTAAAATAAAACATAATGCGATTCTTAAGAGGCGATGGAAACTGATGGACATTTAGGCCAATGTATTCTTGAGTGGGGACTACATACAAGAATTATGTGGCGTGCGAATTTTTCGTCATTAGATTGCCCTGATGATGGTCGCGAATGCGAGTGGCTTAAGATGGGCCATTGTGGCATCTTTTGGTCAAAGCAAGGATGTCAATCAAGGAAGCCGTGGTGGCCTAGTGGTTTAACCTATCGCCTCTCAAGCAGAGGGTCGTGGGTTCGACCCCGGCTCGCACTTCTGAGTTTTTCGAAATTCATGTGCGGAATTACATTTGAAATTTACCACGAGCTTTGCGGTGAAGGAAAACATCGTGACGAAACCTGCACAAACCTGCGAAGCGATTCAATGGTGCGTGCGAAGTGCCCAATCCGCACTGGGCCTAAGCCCTCTTGATCTGAGAGGAGGCCTGTGCCCAGCAGTGGGACGTATATAGGCTGGAATGATGATGATGAAGGATGTCAATATTTAGCAATCAGTGGACTTTCCGCTAATGACGATCATGATAAATACCACTCTTCTGACTAATGTGGAAATCTTAACAAGTTAGGCATTCCATGACGCAAATAAATAATCTAATAAGCTTCATCTTTGGTACTATCCACGCTTACGAGAGAATAAATAAATTAAAGAAAACAATGAAAACATAATGTAAAACTTTTTTTTTGTATCATACTTGCCTAAGACGCGTTATGATAAAAACACATTGTTCCTTTCCAACTGGTAACTGAATATAAGGATAAATAAATAAATAAATAAATATCACGGGACAATTCATACCAATTAACCTAGTCCCAAAGTAAGCTTAGCAAAGCTTGTGTTATGGGTACTGCGCAACGGATAAATATAATTATATAGATAGATACATACTTAAATACATATTAAACACCCAAGACCCGAGAACAAACATTCGTATTTTTCATACAAATATCTGCCCCGACACGGGAATCGAACCCGGGACCTCAAGCTTCGTAGTCAGGTTCTCTAACCACTAGGCCATCTGGTCGTCTAAAATGCTATATCGTCGGATAACATGCTATACTTTTACCTTACCTATAGACTTTCACCCATGTGCGGTAAATTAGAAATATTCGTAAGACCCGGACTTAGGTTTCCCATACTTCACGCTTAGGCCAGAAGCAATCAGGTAGTTCTGACCACGAGGTATGCTTAAATTCGGAGAAACCCGAATAAAAGCATGATAAAGTACAACATAAAATAGTAGAAAAGTGATGAAAATGGACAAAATATTTTATATGAAAATTAATATCCACGTTCAAGGATTTTACGTCAAAAATGTGACTGTTGCAAAGAAAATGTCGCCCTCGTTTAATATTTTTTATTTTACGAGTATTTGTAAGCAAAAAAGAATAAATGAGTATGTCTTTGTAAACTTTAATCATAATCTAAAAAAAGTATTCTGCAAATAATTATTAATTACTTATCTACAGCAATAACCAAAAGGCTTATAATTCTTATCTACTCTGAAGAGGTGACTATAAGTTTTTCGGAAAAAACGTTTTGTCTCAGTTTGATTGACTCTTTCGGGAAAAATGACATGAAATTAAACCTGTGATAGAATTCTAAGAATCATTATGACCTTACTATAATAGTTTAACAAGTTTTACTCGGCACTATAAAATGCCTTATGTTAAACGTTTGTGTATATTTTTGTAATGACAGCATTTCATTCAACCCTTCTGGTGATTTTAAAAATGTACAGAAAAAACTATCCTCACTAATATAACCTCAAAAGTCCTTTTCTCACCTTCGAAATTCATCTCCCCTTCTCGTTACCCCGTGGTTCTGTCCCTCAATTACAGAGAGGTGAACTCGGTGGGTCACTAATGGTACTGTGGCATTTGGAACGCGTGACCCTTGCGTTTGATACCGCGTTAAGGGTCAACGTTACTTACGCCCCAGCGCTTTGATTTTAAGGGTGAATAAGTTTAGTCTTCTTATGGTTAAAGCTTTTACTCTCGTGATGGTTCGTGTTACAAATAAATAATAATAATTAGAATAAATATAGCGAGATAATCTACACCAAAACACTCACCGACATCGGCATAGCTCGAATAATATGCAAGTTGAGCAAGTTTTGCAGGTGGCAGGGCCTTGTGCAAGGTCCGCCCCGATTGCTACCACCATCTTGCTCGCTAATCCTGCCGTGAAGCAGCAGTGCGTGCTTGTGTTTCGGTGTGGAGAGTAAGACAGCCGGTGAAATTACTGGCACTTGAGGTAGTCCATCTTAGGCCTCTAGGTTGGCAACGCATCTGCAATACCTCTGCTGTTGCGGATGTTTATGGGCGGTGGTGATCTCTTACCATCAGGAGACCCAGTTGCTCATTTGCCATCCAGTCGAATAAAAAAAAAGTTCAAGTGACAATGGGAGGGCCTTATTGCTCGATAAACAGAATATTTAAAGATAACCGTTGGGAGAGAAAAGTCCTCAAGTGGCGACCACAAACCGAAGACGAAGCATTGGAAAGCATCACGCTAAGATAGACTGCTGACATCGACTTTACGGGGTAGATGCAGAGTGGCGAGTTGTCGTTCATTGTGGCGCTCTAAGGAGAAGGCCTTTGATCAGCAGTTGACGTCTTTCAGCTGATGATAATAATGACATCAAAAAGACGAAGCTACGAAGTAAGCACGTATTCTGGGTGCTAGACAGCAGATAAATAAAAGTATATACCTAAGTAACAGTATACTTCAAAAAATACATATAGAATCCATCAGGATTCGATATCAGGATTCCGGGACTACCATTGTCATAGCCAGGGTCGTATGAAGATAGTGGGAAATTTGGTCCCTGCTGAAATGAAAGTTATTTTTAAAAGCTTTTGCATATAGCCGAGATTTATATTTTTTTAATTTCGAGAACCTGCCCATCCAATTAAGCAAACGAACAATACATTGTTCTTTTTCATTTTCATCCTAACCTACTCCAAAACCTGAAGCAAAACTTTTATTCCAATTCACAGTGAAAATGACCACCGGGCGGGTTAATTTGTTAAAGCAACATCTTTATTGTTCCTTCCAGAAACTTTCTCCGTAATAAACTTTTTACGTGGAATCCCCTTAATATTAAAATAAGCTTACTCCATCTTAAACTCCGGACATTAATATTCCTTAGCCCTTTTATATATTCACTTCCCTAAATTAAATTAACTTGGTAAATAAATGAAGAGTCCACAAACAGTAATAAAGGCCTTAAAGTTTGGACATTTGAAACACTTTTTCCAAGTTTCGACATGTTGTAATTTGAATAAAATATAGACGTTTCCTTTAGGTCTAACTTTAAGGGTCCTTAAGATCTATAGACTTTTGACTAACTTTGCATTTGGATCTATATTAGTGCTTAAAAGTAACCGTTGTAAAAGTATCTACTGTTACTATAGAAGCCAATGTTTTTGAAATACATTTTAAACAATTTAACTGGAAGAACCCTAGTTTTAGTCCTGGCATTTGGCCTCATGGAGAGGCACAACGTCACGCGATGAGCAATGCTCGGAATTTCTTTGCGTGATGGAATCTGGAATACAGCAAGACGCCGAAGCACTAAAGTCATCGACATAGATTGAAATGTATTTAAATTGAAATGGCAATGGGCTTGAAGAACGGATTACCGTTGCGACAGAAAAAGTGGCCCAAAAACCTTAAGATGAAGCGTTGACAAACCTCCCACTAGGAGAAATAAAGTTATTGGGAGAGTTATGGGTGAAAGTAAGTGGAGTGTTGTCATTGATTGTGGCAATCTATGGGGGAGGCTTTTGTTCAACAGTGAACGTTTTTCTGTTGATGATGATGATGCACCGGAAAAGTACAATAAACATCCATTAACTATCGCGTGACTTTTGAAGAAGCAAATATTTTTCTCCGAGTTGTAGAAAATTGGGTTTGCCACAAGTTTGCATTCTTTGGAAACTAGTTCATAAGCGATCATGATAAAATTCTAATAGGTCATCATCATCATTATCAGCATCATTCGTAGGATGTTTACTGTTGGACATACCCTTCTCCAAAGACCGAGACGGCATCACATTTAACCGTCAGTTGACACTAATCAATGGATGGTGAAACAGCCCCTAAGTGTCGATGCTACACTGAAAAAAGATTTGCAAACAGTAACAAAAAAAAATGTTGCTTGTAACATAACTTGAGTGACTACACTAAGGGCTAAATAGCTAACAGTTAGGTAATGTCTTACAAAATGAGTTTTGCAATATTACCATTATTTTGGTTACTATAATTAGTAAATTTTGGCTAAACGTCAAGTATTCAAACCAGTTCAGCTATCCTTTTTTTCAGTGATTAATTATTTAGCAATACTTTGTGACTTGATGAAAATTTCGAACAATTTCATACCTCAATAATTCATGATAATAAATTAAATATTTCAAGTGATTCTAAGAAATATATGAGAATTCAGTCAATACTTTTATACGTCAGTTGTACCTTTGGCAACAACCTTCTAATTAGATATCCAATTAATATTAATATGGCATCAGTTACTGCCTTCAAAAGAAGCTTTTCGACTTCAAAAGAAACACATGAATACTAAGTTGAAATATTCCACGATCGCCTTTCCGGTTCCAGTTCTCAGCAAGTCTTTACTATACGACCGATCCTGATTAAAACCAGTTTTTAATTAAAACAACTCCTTAAGTAAGTAATATCGGCAGGATGGAAGTTTAAAGCGAAAATCTTAGGGGAAAATGATAATGTGACTTTGAGAATAGTTAAAGGTTTTTACGGCGAAACACGAAAGTTTAAAAGATATAAAGTAAAAAAAAAGCGGAAGCATTGGTACTGGGGATTTACGGCACTTTCAAAGGTGTCAGAGCATACTAAACTTTTAGCTATGTTTTAAATAATTTTAAATAATGTTTATGTAGTTTTTATTTGTTTTGTTTCCTATCATATCGTTGTATCTTGTGTTGTGTTGTAAATATAATTATATTAACCAAAAAAAAAATTATTAAGGCATCTTTTCGAGAAAAAAGAAAAATTATTAATGTTTGTAGGGAGTTTGATACGCGTTAGCATTTTGTGTGATGTTAGTAATAGTTGGATCTTTCATATTAATTTCAATTTTAATATGGTCACGCGTTCTCGAGAATAATGTTTTAAACAGACAGAAAATGATGTGATCGTACGGAGGTTCCTTTATTGCTCTGAAATACTTGTCTTAGTCATCATCATTGGACATAAGCGTCCCCCATACACCTCTCCTGTTGCTTAGGTTGGAAGTGGCCTGCCTCCACTCTGTGAACTTGCGGCCTTAACCAGGCTATCCGTCCAACTTGTTGATAGACGGTCCTACGCTGCGCTTGCCGTTCTGCGATCTCCGTTTGAGAACTTTTTGGCTCCAACAGCCATCTGTTTTCCTTACCAAATACGTAATAACTTCGAAAAAAACCATAATTCGCTCTCAGATCATGTTTCACGTGAGCCTGTAATGTTATTTGTTCTCAGTTCAGTTCCACCCAAATATCCACTAACAACGTCCTGTCAGGGATTTAAAAAAGGAACGTGCAAACGAAAAGCCAAAACAGCCATTTCCAGGGTAACAAGGGACCGTGGCGACGTCGAGCCGTCAAAACGTTAACGTTTGGAAACGTTGACGTTTATCAATACAGCCCCAAGGGGCAGAGTTATGAGTTCCAATATAGCGGTTGCCATACCAACTTTGATGAAAGGCAGTGGATCAAAGTGGCTGTTTTACTTGAGTTAGACTGTTTTTGAGCATGTGAATATTGGGCAAGTATCAAGTTGGTTCCGCTTAGTGTAAAAGTTTCTTTCTCCTTTCAAAACCTGAATGTGTGTTTGGGACTAAATTTCACAATCTAAGTTTTTTGACTTTCTGAGGACGGTATACGAGATGTTATATAATGTTATATCAATCTATTTACGACTGAATGATATAAACAATACACGACAAAAGCATTCTATAATACAACAAGTTAGTACAAAAATTGTTCGAACATCCCTCATAAACAACTCTTTAATGCGCATTTAAATAAACAGCAAACAAAAAATTATATAGAAATGCACAATGTAGTTTTTGAAACATTTGAGACAAGTGCTGAAACAAATCTCAGATACAAATATCTAGAAAACTTTCTTAAAACAGCTGTCATAATTTTTGTGAACGCAATACAGTCTGACGATAAAGCTAAAAACTCTAATTACTTAAGGCAGAATCATCAAAAAACTTATTCATTCGTAGAGTTAAAAATGCGCGTGAATATCTTCCCATTCTAGTTCGCTATTCAAAAGTTTATTTATAACATTCCATAGTTAATCAAATCAAACCTTACCCTGAACAGTAAAAGGTTCAAAATCTGCCACGTTAGAAACGTAACATAGGTCCTTTAGGAATCAAGGAAGCAATTTGCCATTTCGGCCAGAAAAGCGTTTGTCTTTCGTTTTAAAAAAATGAATAATGAAAAGATTCCTACCGGAGAAAAATAACTGCTCTTGTCAACGCGCTGGAATTTTGGACAAATCAGGTCCATTGTTTCGTTCAAAATTTGAAAGTTAGCGATTTAATTTGACGGCCGGATATTGGAGTGAAGCGAGGGCGGAGGTAATGACCGATAACAAATTAGTGAAGGCCATGAAAAATAAATGTACAGCAGAAGCTAATGCTAGTTCTAAAGCCCTTTCAAGTCCGCCGGAACTGGATCAATCAAAAGCTACATTTTAGAAAATAAATTAAAAACTGTCTTATTTTAAGAGTGAGGGCTAAGGAAAAAATATAGAAAAATGTAATTCACGTTTTGATTATTTTATCGACACTGTTGTAATGCTGGAATTTAACACTTACTTAAATATGCAACTGGGGTAGTGAAGCTTTTTACCTGTAATCATTTTTAAGAGTTTTTTTTGGTCGTTCCAGCAATTATCCCTACATACGTCATTGCGTAAATTGATCATGAGCAGATATACCTACTTACATAAATAAACCTAGCATATTTCAAATTTGGCAGAGCCTGTATCTTGAGATCGACGTATAAATTAACAATAACAATGTTCTTTCCATAGACGTTGACATAAAACTGTCCAAGTGCAAGTCAGGTTCGCGCATCGAGGGTTCGGTACCAATTTATAAGTAAGTCAATATATACGCTACAAATGCCCGTACCTATAAAATTCCAGTATTCTCAGAGCCCTGTTTTTAACTATGACCATATAGATTATTATTATAACTTATTTGTTCCAAAACCAAACTTCCCTTTCCTGTTGTTTGGTCACATACAACAAAGTAACACTGAAGACTTTCTTAGCCCTTAATTAACATAAACTCTCCAGTCAACTCGAAATCACAATCTAACAGAATTGCAAAGCGCGATTTCAATACAAACCGGACTCCGAACCAGAACGTGTAAATCCAAAACCCTTAAACGTTAATACGTTTAATACCTACTCGTATACGTATATAGATACGGGTTGATATAAACACATTCGGATGGTGTTATAATTGCCTTAGGGTTCACACCTTTCGTAAAAGCTTCAGTTTCACTGGCTGCAAAAAATAAAGGATTTTGTTTCCACTAATGGGTTGCCGGGTGAAACAAAAAAGGTTAAATATAGCCTAAAGCTATGATGGATACAAAGGTTTTGGAATTATCAATGGGAATTTATCAATGTGCCGTTTATTAAAAACAGAAAACGTTTTTTAAGTTTTTTTTTTAATTCCTTTAGTGGAATTTTAAAGCTTTTGTTTCTATTTCTGGTGAAAATGGATGTACCTATAAAAGCGAACTTGTCCCGTACAGATAAATCAAGTCAAATATATTATCTACACCCATATAGTAAATCCTCCGTCATGCGTTCAAAAACCATAGATAATGACCAGCATTACGACATTGGATTCTATTATGAACACGGCTGTATCGTAATGGTCATTACGATAGTATCGTAATGAGATTTCATACATCATTACAGCACCGGGGCTAGCGCGCCGCGCGCACGAGCAGCAGCAGGTCGTCGCGCGCGCAGCTCGTGGGGCAGTCCAGACATACCTACCTAGTTAGAGTTAATGCAGGTCATTCTTAATGGTTCTTGAACACATGATAGAGGATTTAATATATGGATGTAGATAAAATATTGTATGCAACTTTACGTAATTTTTCTCTCTTCTTCTATTTATGTTTTTACTGTGTCTGAACATACGAAATACGAAAGCATTTTTTGAGGAGACTATTACTCGCGCATCGTACTTGTTTGGTCAATAATTGACCAATTTAATGAAAGTAATTATTACTTTCATTAACTTCATCTTCAAAGGCCGCAGTTTCTATCATTACTCCAAAAACCGGCCAAGAGCGTGTCGGACACGCCCGAAATAGGCCGTAGCCATTACGAAACAATTAAGTAATAGGTGTTCTAATTTGTACGGAATATTCCAAGTTTAGGTATATTTTATACCTTAGGCTGCTATTTACTCTAAAACTACTAATAGTTCTCAAGCACACTTAGCCGTTATTATTTTCCTTGAAAGTTTGATATACTTACTACCATCCTGAAGTTTTCAGGGGGGGACGCTCGATTTTAATGAAAATTTGCACTTTAACGTTGAATATTTCGCAAACAAAGCATTAAATCGAAAAATCGACGTAGCAAACCCCTAATAGTTTTAAAAGACCTATCCAACGATACCCCACACTACAGGTTTCGAAGAGAAAAAACAAATCATCCTCACTTTACGTCTATGGGAGGTACCCTAAAAAATTTTTTTAATTTTTATTGTACCATTTTGTCGGCATAGTTTGCATATATATCCGTGCAAAATTACAGCTTTCTAGCATTGATAGTCCCTGAGCAAAGCCGCGGACGGACAGACATACAGACAGACGGACATGGCGAAACTATAAGGGTTCCGTTTTTGCCATTTTGGCTCCGGAACCTTAAAAATGACTCCGATGTAGTGCGAACAAGAGAAGCGCATTAACACAAATGTTTAGTTTCTTCATTAGATTCGTATGTTTACCACATTCGGTGTATTTGCTTGCTAATGTAAACATTGCTGAAGGGATGTTACGGTTTGATGGAGCGTTTATATGTTTGGATTCAGTAATGCTCAGTCGACACGGCTTGTCTTATCGGAAACATTTGCCTGTATACATCCCACTGTTAGGCACGAGTCTCCTCTGAAAACGAGACGACTTTGGCCGTGGTTTGCGCAGTGTAGATTGGGAACTTCACACTAGTTCGCACACACCACACCATTGAATTGCTTCGCAGGTTTGTACAGTCTTCACAATGTTTTCCTTTGCCATGAAGCTCGTGGTTAATTTGGAATATAGATATGCTGTATTTATTTTGGTAACATGCACTAACCAATCAAAACAACAAAACACACCGTGACAAAGTAAGCTCTTTGAACAATTTTTTTAATACTATTTTTATGCTTTTATCAAAAAATCTTGCTACAGTCATTTCCATTTGCATTTTTCCATCACACATAAGTAATCTAAAACCAAATGGAATCCAAAACACGTTAATACGACACCCAACCATTACGGCTCAAATACGACTATTATGAACGACAGACGACGCAACGAGGTATTTCTCTGTTCATTGCACGGTGGATATGCTCAGCGCACAGCAGTTAGCTGGCAAAATGAGCAATGAATATCGAAATTGTATGCTAGTCTTTTGGTCGCGTGTGTGATGTCCGTGCCCTTAGGGCAGGATGAGGAATGCCTCAAAGCATTTGCCCGTTTCTCTCTCGAAAGGAGAATGTGGCCATTTTTTGCTAACGTAAAGGGTTTGTGTCTCATTTAATAATAAAAGGGCTTTAACGTCCGGACACGTTAACATTTTAACATTGTTATCCAATTCTGGAGGTGAAAACGACGATGCCTACGGCCGATTTCAATACAGGGGGACAATTTTTTCAATCACATCATCAATACACAGATTATAAGCTTTTGCTGTTCTTCTTGAATCTATAAATTTATTGTTTTATTTTATTTATTGTACACTTTTCCTACACAAACTTATTTGTAACTTATTTGTATGTTTGTGCTGATTCCGGTCCAACACATTAGGTGCAAGGATATGAAGATATTGGTTGAAAATCAGAGCTAGTACTATTAGCTATTCTGTGGCTGTAGTAGGCACATGCTTACTGCAGCATAATGCTGAGTCAAGTTCCTTATCGACATCATCAAATGTTATTCTTTTCTTTAAATTGTGTATTATTATTTTGATGTCGAAATAAAGTTATGTCTATGTCTATGTCTTTATCTATGTCTAATATAACATTCTAAGAATAGTAAAGATTTATATACTTACGTATTGCTACAGGTAAATACTATTGCTTACCTTGTAATTCTTCTGTCTATGCACTTGTTTCTGTATCGCTGACTACTTGTGGTGTACAATATAAGACTCAGTGTATTGTATTATAAATAAAATTATCAAGTGCTAGGTATTGCATAATGTAGTGGTAGGGTTTATACAGTTTCCTTCTGCCTTCACCCACACAATGTTTGACACTCGATAGAATTTCGATGGGTCCTACGTACAAGGGCTTAAGTGTAAAATCCTTACTTTACAGGACGGGCTTTCAAAGTCAAAAACTGTCGTAACTCAGAGATAGTGTATACGAGACTTCTAAAATTTGGCACACTAGCTAATAGTTCCTTGTCCTTCAACCACAACGAATAAATTTTAATAAAATATCTTTTAATTAAAAGTTATTGTACATACGCCCATATTCGTGAATTTCTGGGAAGTAAACTTGTGTTCAAAAAGACAGTAAAAAGATCTATGTGGTACTTTGGCTCATATACGCGTTCAACTTAAAAAAATTGGTAAAAAATACGTTACCCAAGATACTTAGAGAAATTTTAAAAAAGTAATACAATCACATTAAGATGTAGCATGGGATAGTGGCGTTCCGCTTGACGTACAAGGACCTAAATGGCAGTTATGCCCACAGATTAAAAATAACCGCCCCGGGATTTACCGCGTAAAAGTATCAAACGTACGTTTAGCCCTTTTACGTTAAAATTGCATCTAGTTCGGCCATTTTACGTCAATGAAAACTCGAAAAATAATTAAATAACAGTGTTTTTTTAATCCACTATCTAAATATATATAGTTTATAGATAAATACCTATAACGCACAAAACTCAAAATTGAAAAAAAAAACACTTTGGCCCTTATACATAGGACCCATCGATTTGTCTAATCATGTGTGTTGAAAACCCACGTTGAAATGGCCACATGAGTTTGTCAAGGGTTTAGCAGCCTTTCCACCAGAGATGTGCGAGGAGGTATTACGAGGAATATGTCTTTCACGAATCAATAGAGAAACGCTTCTTTTATCTATTCTCGCACAGCACAGCTCTTAGTGGAAACAGCTCAGTGGAGCGAGGCAAGATAAATTAAGCGTTTCTATTGGTTCATCAGAAATCCAGACTGAAGGTTTGCCAACGAGCCATGGAGCGCAGCATATTAGGGGCAAAAAGGACTGATCGTATCCGGAACACCACATTGCGCTCCAAGACTCGAATAGCTGATGTTGGAAAAGCGACCGCCAAACTTAAGTGGGACTGGGCCGGGCATGTCTGCCGGATGCACCCACAAAGATGGGCGCACAAAGCCACATGGTGGGTACCACATGACGGGCACCGACGGCAAGGCAGGCCGAGGCGGAGATGGCGAGATGACCTGGACGCGGAATTGAGTGAGTGGCCAAATATAGCTCTGGATAGGGAGATGTGGAAGTCAAGAGGAGAGGCCTTTGCCCAGCATTGGGACACAGTTATAGGCTAAATATAATAATAATAATAATAATTGGTTCATGAAAAGCACATTCCTTGCACGTGGTGGAAACGCAACCTTATGCCACAGAACATATAATACAATAAGAGGAATGGAAATGTCATATACAAAAAAAAAAACAGGATAAAAACGAGACAAAATGTTTTGAGGAATAATTAATAATGAATCAGGGGTTTGTTTGCGGAGGTCCATAGCAATGAACAAAAATAAACAATTACTTTGCTCTTCTCTTCGCGGATTAGCAAAGTGATTGTTTTTGTTATTTTTTTGAGGGATTTACATAATAAATTAATGAATCAAAATGTTGTTAGTAGTTACCTTAACATTATTCGAATTGTTCAAATATAATTGTTATTCCGTGAACTTGACTTAAAATTGGCAATAACGAAATAAGCCGCCACCTATATGTCAAGAACTCCCGACTCTTGTGTTATATACAGGGTGGCATAATTGGTTTCATACTTTGCAGATTTTACATTTACATAACTGAACACCCGAAAGTAGTTTGTTCAAAATCGAGTGAAGGATGGATTATACTATACTTTAAACCAGGTTGCGTTTTTTTAACCCCTTTTTACCGCACCCGGTCTAAATGTTTTGCAATGCAACATACGCTAATTAAAATAATTTCGTAGAATAGTTGCATAGCTATTAGAGGTGAGACGTATTTACTGGAATAGGTTTTGGCTTGGACGCGTGAGTACGCGTTCCCGCCCGCGATTCTTTTAGCGTACGAGTATTTAGGAGTACGGCGGCTGACAGCGTTCCGCCAACTTAAAAACAAGCATTTATGTACACTTTTTTATTGAAAAAATTATATTTTGCTGACAGTCCTAAACCTGTATAAAGTATGTAGGGAAGTTCTTAGTCGGTATTTAATATAAGTTAAAATTAAAAAAAATATGAAGTGTGAAGACTGAACTATGACGCGGAATTCGGTAGTTTGATATTCGTAAAACTACTAAAACTAGTACGGTTTATACGCAATCACGGGAGCGCATTTACGGGAATCATTTTGTTTACGCAATGAGTCAATGAGTTAAGTACTCGTATATACTCGTGGACCTAGTCTTTGGATCTAGTCTTTTTGTGGACGCGTACTCACAAGACTCAGTCTGCGTTTTGCCTAGTACGTCTCACCTTTAATAACTATTATTTAGATAATTTAATATTGGGCGTTAACCTGTAACTTTTGATTTTCTTCAAATAACGGCAAAAAATAACTGACAAGTACCTATAAATTTTAAATAGGAACACAGGATTATAAATTAAGCAGAATTACTAACTTGGCAAAATATACATACGAGTATTTTTATGAAATAATTTAGGTATTTGTAAATAATATATGCATATAAAACAAAACGCTTTGTATAAAACAAAAGCCTGCTGCACCACTCATTTACATATAAATTTTATGTGACAGATATCAATGACGATGTCTCTGTTTGTTTTGTTAGTAATCAATTTTGATTCCTGTATAAGACAGAGAGAGGCTATTTCAACAGTTGTGCAATTTAAGTTATCAGTATTAGAACTTGCTTGCTTTACTTGCTTTGCTTACTTTGCTTGCCCCGTTCGCTAGACCGGCTAATTGCTAATTTAGGACCATTTCGTAGCATGCATTACCTATTTTTATTTTATTTTTAATAATTTTTCCCATGTTATCACGAATTCTTTCGAATGAACATTTTCTTTCTTTCTTTCCTAAGGTTGAGTTGCCCACTAGAAATAATAGAGTCTGTTGTACCAATAAAAATTCAGCCTGTATATCAAACTCTCAAATAAGCGTAGGTTACCCTTCAAATCAAAGGAAGGTTTATCGAGTAAGCGAATATCCTTATTTCCCCACCTCGCTCGTTAATAAAATAAAAGGGATTTAGGAGCCGGCCCTTCGGATTCCTTTTGGAGGGGGATTAGTGCGCGACGCCTGTTGACATCTTATGTGAGTTAACTACAGTATTTCTAAGGCGTGCCTAGGGTTCCGTATCGTAAAAGGAAAAAGAAAAGGGAGGAATATTTTTTTTACTTTGTTAATAGTTTTGAGGATGAACTTTGGTTGCGTCCGAAACGCGTTAGTTTTGTATGGTGGCGTGAATTGGATTTATGTCACAATTATGTGGAGATATGAATTTAAAATCCTTGCCTTGAGCCTTGGCCCTATCTCCAACAGTGGACGTCTTTCGGCTGACATGATGATGAAGTTAAAATTAATACTAAGGGGCTGTTTCACCATCCATTGATTAGTGTTAACTGACGGTTAAGTGTGATGCCGTCTCTATTTGTTTTGTTCGAATAGATGGAGACGGCATCACATCTAACCGTCAGTTAACACTAATCAATGGATGGTGAAATAGCCCCTAAATATCCACATCTGCAATTTCTTGGAGCTGTGAAAAAATGAATTTACTAAGTTTATTTACTTATCAAAAGATACAACCTTTCGCAAGTGTATTTTACAAAAATTGTAGAAATAAAAACCGGTTTCTTTACAATTTATGAAATTTGGCTAGACGTAAGGCTACGAACGCACTATGCGGCTAGCCGTGCGGTATTTCTCTTTCTTAAACGATACTTTGAAGAGGGACGGCGCACTAAAACTGCGCGATTATCGCATTAATTAGCCTAGGGCTTTACAGCAAAAATAAAGGAATAATTTAGAACAACGCTTTCCGCATAAAATTAAATCTTCGTCTTAAATTTGTGCGGAAACCTCAACGCGCGATGCCGACTCACACGTGACCGCTTTTTTTTAGGGGAAACTCCCAATTTGTCTGACAAATGCAGTTTCGTTTGTTAATCGAGTTCATTGAAGGACTTTTTCCTTTAGAATTTCACGGGTCAATTGGGATACGAGGGTGCGCTTCGGTTTTTAAGGGGATCTTTGGTACAAAGACCTGTGGCCGCATTGTCTAAAGCTGAGTTTAGACTTGCAAGAAAAAACGTGCAAATTGCATTACATTGCGACACAAAACCCAGATAGTTCAGAAGTCAATCTCCATACAAGAGCGCTCGAGCAACGCACACATAGACACTGCTCACGGACCGGACCGGTTCGGACCAGTGCGAGCGCGAGTGCCATCCGCTTGAGACACGCGTCTGTGAACTTTTTTGTGCAATAATGGAGCAACAAAAAAAAGTTATTATAACTGTTCAGTGGACGGTTGTTTAAATTACATAATCGTGAATTTCGCCAATAACGAAATCGTCGCAAGATATTTTCTGTGCCAATTTATAATATGACAATGAAATTAAAATTAAAATATTTTAGTTATTATTTTATATTTCCATTCTTCCCGTTTCATTCTCAACAATAAATCAAACAACTAGATACGAGTGTCACTACCTCGATAGTTTTTTGGTGCATAAGCCATAGTTGACAACCTTAGAGCGACCGCCGAGCGTAGGTATGAAAAGTGAAGTAAGTACATACAGGAGATTGACTTCTGAACTACCTGTGTTTTGTGATTGCGAGGCCGTAAAAACTGGAATTGGTTAATGAGCTTGGCAACGCAAGTTTTTTTTTTGCAAATTTTAACTCGGCTTTAGCACTCACGATGTTGCTGCAAGTGTCCATGGTCATCATTTAACATCGAGTGAACTGCATGCTGGTTTGTCAGTTTTAGGTAGTAATAAAAACAAACCTAGGTTATAATTTTGTGACAAGAGGGTTATTTTTTTCTCTGTAGTACTCGAACTTTGTAGAATTGTGACAACATTTTTACAATTTTAATAGAATAAACTTCCCGAGTGGTCAAAGTCAAATTCAAGAAATTTTGATGCGTTCAGGAACCGCGAAAATCTAGAAATAGCTTCATAAATAAATTATTGAGAAGAAAACTTTAATTTTATTTAATCGCTTCACCAGCTACCTTATTAGATCATCTAAGCTACCATACAATCCGCCGAAATATAATGCTATGTTTAATTTTAAAACACACCTACACACCCCTTCAAATACTTTAACGAATTAATGCGATGGCTATATTCTATATACAATATTTAATATTTTATTATATATATCTTGGAAAAAGTTTATTTCACCCTATGAGGAGAATACAATACAATACAATGCAAAGACTATTTATTGCACACCAGACATAGTAAGCGATGCAGAAAACAGATACACAGAGAAAAAATTATTACTACTTAGCAATAGGCGGCCTTATCGGAAGCCTTTTGACGGTCGATGGCCACTTCTGCATTTGACGACTACTGCATTTGGCCACTTCTTCATTTGACCAATTCTGTATTTGGCCACTTCTGCATTTGACAACTTCTGGATTTGACGACTTCTGGATTTGACCACTTCTGCATTTGACCACTTCTGGATTTGACCACTTCTGAATTTGACCCCTTCTGGATTTGACCACTTCTGGATTGGATCAAATGTCAAACGATGACATTATCTATACCTATAAAAACAGTACCGTGACTGACTGACTGTCAGACAGACAACGCACGACCGAAGCCCTTTTGACCGGGCAAAAGCTAGAATTAGAATCATTAATAAGTTCTAACGCGGCCATAGTCCTTTAATTTTCTTCAAAAGCCTTTGTTGAAAGTTTGTCTAAAACTAGCCCGGCTTATGTGGTATCAGTCATGGGTTAATGTCAATAGTGGGCCAAAGTTAATATTTATTAGATGGGCAATATGGCCGCTTAAAGCAAGGCTATTACAGTTGACGAAGTTTGTGAATCTCCGACTGTACGCGTTGTTCTAATACTTGTTAGTGGTTTAATTTGTAAGGGCGGTACTGGATCTGAAATTAAACCAAAAAAGTACAAGCGCACAATGCTATAATCTGTTTCTACTATGTGCAACCTTTCGCATGTATCTCTTAATGTCATTCTAAAACATGATACAACTAGTTTTATTATCAGAGTCACCACTAACAGTCCGTACTTTGAAAATTAGTACTTAGAGCGAATGATTAAAAAGTGCATCGGACAAAAGATATAAATGGGCCAATCAACTTTTTTACCGACACTTTGGGCGTCTCCTGCGTTACCAAAATTATCTCTGGCATTACCAAAAACAAGATATTTCACAGTTTAATAGGTTGAACTTACGTAGGATTTATTCAGTATTATTAAATCACAGAAAAACATGTTTACTTACAAAAATCTGCAATTGTTTGAAAAACTTCGCGGACAGATTAGTGTGGGTAAAAAAGTTGATTGGCCCAAATACTTCTTGAATGTTCGTTTTTTCGCCTGCCGTAGAAACAGTAGTAAAATTTATAAATAATATTAAAACACACTTTTTGTCATTATCGCTAAATATGTGTGAATTAAAAACTTTAGTTAGGTATGGACACACAATAAAAACGTCATAAATTTAGAACTTTTGCACTGTTAACTACGCATAATTAACTATCTCAATTCGTGATTTTCTATTAAACAACATGAGTTAGACCACTTAGTGTCTGCGAGATAGTTACTTTATTTGACCTTTTGAATGTTTCCTTAAAGTTAACGAAAGTCAAAAATAATACAACTTTAGAAATTTGACTCAACTTAGAATCAATAAAAGCTTTATTTGCCTTTGATCCAACTTGTGATTACAGTATTTATTTATTTAACAATAATTAAGCCAATTTAGCATATATCAAAACAAATTACAAAAAAATATTAAAATTACAAATAATTAAATTACATGAGAATCAATTGACTCAACTTTAGAAATCAATTACCGAATGTGTGTAGGCGCATCAATTCAAAACGGTTGCACTTGGTATTTGTTTTTTTTTTTTCTTTTAATACCTATTACATAAGCTCTCGTGTGATTTTGACAAAAATACTACAATAAAACGATTCAATTATAAGTGCACGGAAGCAAAGCACCACCGTCGTAACGCATTTGTCTCCCTGCACTTAACTATATTATTTATTTATTCTTAATTTGCTTGCTTAATAGCTACATCTCTTCTCC